>NC_044586.1:65206744-65506744 GCF_901933205.1 Camarhynchus parvulus
ATCCATTCTCAACAGCTCTGCACCAGCAGTCAGCCTTCTTTCCTCTAAGGAAGGCACAATGCTTGCCTCAGCCTACACTCTCAAGTAGCAGGAGGATTCTGCACCAGGTTGGATTGGGTGTTTGTCCAAGTCCTCAGTCCATCAGTAAAACTTAGTGGATGCCTAGAGCAGGCTGTAAGAGCAAGCCAAGCTCACAGTACTTTCCCATCTTCCCAAACTTCCTGGCTGAAGGATGCTCTGTAGATATAGCAACACACTGAGTTTTTATTACACAGGTTAGGATACACGTTTGTACCTGAAAGCATCCTACTTAATCTGCACAGACACCTGCCAGCAATTATTCCCACCTCTTCCTTTCAGGTCCCCTCTAACAGGGTGGGTAAAGTCTGAAACTGCACCTGGCTGAGTTCAAATCAGGGTCTGTGAGTATTCTGGGGAGGACTTTCCCTTTGAGCTGTGTTTCTGATAGTTATGTCTACACTGATATGAAGATCCAGCCCAGGAACATGGCCTAAGGACCATTTCCTGACCATGCACAGACCTTTAGTCACTAGCCTGCTCCCCTGCAGAGCTTTGGTTGGGCCAAATGTCATTCTCTAAAACATGCCTGGTTTTGGGCTGGGGTCAGCAGGTACCACAGACAGGGTGGATGCTGTCAGTTCTCCCTGGGGCTGGGGGAGTGTGTGGGGATGGACTCGAGCTGCCCCAGCTCAACAGCACGTGGGGTTACAGAATGGTCCTTATTTTCTTCCTAGGACTCACAGAACCCCAGAGACTTGTCCACAACATATTCAACAGCAGCAACATGAACCACTAGTACCACCAGCACTTAGTGCCATACTAGTACCACCAGGACTTTCAAAATAAATTTTGTCACCTTCCTAAGAACAAGTTCTCTTGCTCTGGCAAATTAATTTTAAGACAATGAATAAAGCTGCATAAAGAAAAGTGGAGGCATGGAGGATCTTTCAAGATGGTCCCCAAACTACTTTTGCAGCATGTGAAAATTAGTTCCTTTTGAAGTGTTTCCTGTCCTGCTCCAAAGTCATTTATTCTGTCCTAATGTATTTTGTGAAAGTCAAGCAGAGAAATACATTTATATAAGACAAACCACTAGTAAGGGTCATAGACTTCCATTTTTATTTTAATAAAATCTTTGAAGACTAACTCATACAATTTGTGAATCACACTTCATGAGAAAGACTTCCCAGAGGTTTTTAATAATTTGAGGTATGAAGCTGGCT
Source organism: Camarhynchus parvulus (assembly GCF_901933205.1). Taxonomy (NCBI): domain Eukaryota; kingdom Metazoa; phylum Chordata; class Aves; order Passeriformes; family Thraupidae; genus Camarhynchus; species Camarhynchus parvulus. The sequence continues at coordinate 65,207,989 of NC_044586.1, forward strand.
GGAAATACCAGAACAAAGAACTGCTTCTGTGTGCTCACTCTTGTATTCAACCAAAGATAAGTAGCTATATGACAAAAGTATATTCTTATACTGATGGGAGAGAAGAACATAAAGAAATTTAAACTGTGACAATGTTTTTCTGATTAATGGTGCTCAGATTGTCTTTGTATACAGAAGGAGTTGATTATCCTTGTCTAAAATATACAGATTTTTCTTAGATAAACACACCAGCTGATGATACTTCTATCTTTTTCCAAAATAAGGTATCTGTGCAGAAAATTAGGAAATGTCCTGAAAGGCAAGAAAAATGTAGCTGAAGAAAAGGAGTACAAGTATTGCCTTCCAGAGCATCACTTTATTGGCTTATTTGAAGTCAGAGTTCTCAATTCTGCTGCAAAGAAGCAGCAGCTGTATCATTGTATGTCAGCAGTTGGAAGTGGGGAATGTCTCATACAGGGGCACAGTATAGAACATTAAAGATGTCTAAATGCTCATATTTTTTATTATATCTGTTGCTACTGTCTGCTCAAAACTTTGAACTGCTGCATCCTTGTAAGCAGGTTTTAAACCTTTTAAACCAAAACAGGGTGCTTTGCTGCACCTTAGAATGCAGTTAACCTTTACTACCTCCTTCTGGAATATGGTTAACCCTAGTGTAGGAATTCCTGACTGAAATGATTTTGTCTATGTGGTGTTAAAAAGTTGCACATATTGAATCAGCAACTTCTATCATCCTCAATGATTAGTGGGGCTCTAGAGGCTGTTATTTGCCATTCTGGGGCAGATGCTCACCAGGCTTCAAGGGATCACCCTGGTTTATATCAGCAGAAGTTTTGGCATGTTTATGTGAGTGGAACTGAAGTTGTTCTCAAGAAAACTGAAAATGAGCACTAATGTAAAAACCCCTACATTTTAACAGAGTTCTGTTGTGGGTATAAATACACTTGTGTGCCCAAAACAAGATAGTTACTGGGTTTATTAAAGTGTGCCTATTTTTCCAATGTTTATTCATAATTAATTTGCTAATAAAGATTTCAGCAGTGGTGGAGTCTTTATCCTACCATAACAGGAGCTCCTGGCTTCACAACTTCACTGGAGCAACCCACATGATGAATATGAGCTGAAGAATAGAAGCCAAATCCTTCTAGGCTCTGCATATTTGTGCTTGCCAGAAAAATTATGGCAAGTTGAAGGAGCAGGAGATGGAAAGTAGCCACCTCTGCTTTGGCACTTCTCAGAGCCCACTGAGGCCACTGTGCAAGCCTTTATACTTGGACCTACATAAGTACTTTCTGAAGCTGGATACTGGAATTGGGGGGCAGCAGGGACTGCTTATTTATGAGTTACTTAGCAGTCCCTGATGCAGCAGTTGCCATAAGGCATAGCCTCACTGCAGCTTATTCATACTCCTGGCAAAAGTTATCCTCCTGGGAAGTGGTGTTGCTGGCCAGAAAACAAGAATACTTTACTGCTTCTCACACAGAGTGTGAGTGTATTCACTCTGGGGGCAGTTTTAGCATTTGGCCCTGTGCCTGGACATCATTACTATTGGGCACTGGCACTGCACACAGCCAAGCTGACCAGAGCCTGTGCTGAAAAGATTACATTCTCCCAAACCAATATTTTTAATTTGGCCCTCATGCTTCTGACAGCAGGAAACTTTTGGAAACACCACAGGCTGTGTTTGCTGTAAGCACCATTACCTGAAAAAATCCTGGTGACTATCAAGAGGCTTCATGAAAACAAGAGGATGCAGAAATGCAGCCCCCTCTAGTGAGGTGGGATGAGCTGAAGTGAAGCAGTTAAACAAGATGTGCTCCATACGGCACAAAATCTCAAACTCCATTTAAGCAGCTCTTCCAAAAAAGCACCTGGTTAAAGAGTTTGGGGTAAACCACCAGAACTTACTTTAAATACAGGGGAGAATATTTTCCTATTTATACTGCTGCTTTACCTTTTATAAATTTAAAAACATCATCCTACCTAGAATTGGGACTGACAACAGACAGCAGCACCACGTGTGAGCATATCCTGGATCTAAAAGGGGAGGGAGCTTTGAGTTTCAAGATGCAAGTAGTCCTATTCATGTCACAACTGCAGTTAAGTCCTTTGCTATATCTGGGCATAAAGGAACATAAAGCAGCTAAAAAAAAAGGTAAAAATCTGAATATCACTGCATCTATGGCATCTCATGTTGCTGGATTTCTAGAAACTGCATTTGTTAGTTTTCTTGGCAAAGGCTACTAACTGGAAAAAAATGTGATGATACTCCAACAACAAAACATTCTCTTACTTGCTGAGCTTAAAACATTTCTGTGGTTGCAGTGGCTTCTGTGGGACTATTCCCATACCATAATCTTAAGCACATAATTAAGGGCTTTACTGGATCAGTGCCTGAAAAACCAATGCTGATTTCTATTGAATGCACATTATGTTAGGGACCATTTGTAAGCTCATTAAAATGAACAGAAAGGATCCAGCAGATGCTGGGCCAAGCCTGGTCTCAGGACTTTCATCAGAGAAACAACGTTGTCTCTTGTTTACACTTCCACGGGTCACTGAGTTCCCAGACTTTGAGCCATTGATTACATCGTATTATCAATTAAGTTAGAGATTTGCCATCAGCTTAAATGGGCACAGGGTAGAACATAAGGAAATAAACAGCAGAATCATGTTCAGTTTGTGAGTCTGGGTATTGGGCATTTAAAAACAAACAAAAAAATCAGGCATGCTTATGAATTCATGGACACAGAATAGCCTCTGCTTTAGTGCACTGTGTGTGCTATGCAATGTGTTTGGGAATGGACATTGCATTTCTGTGGAACAACATTGGACTTTCACCCTTCCTCCCCTTCCCTCAATCCCCAGACTCATAAATCCTCCATTTGTCTCACCTGTAGCTACAATAAAGCCATTCTCACTGGTATTAACATCTGCTGTGGTCATTCTTCTGGGGTGAGAAAGGCAGAACATTTTCATTGCTCGTTCATTTGTGAACATTAGTTAAGTAAAGCTGTCACTCGTGTCCAATTATGGGTGAGTATTTTATAGCACAGCCTCCTTCCTAAAGCTAAACTGACACGGCCAAGCCCCATTTTATAGGCATCCTTAAATTCTTCCAAGCCATATTTAAAATCCTTATGCTCAGAGATGGCAGGTGCCATGTGTTTTCACAGCTACATTAACAAATGCAATTTTGTGGCAACTTGACCACGCCAGTGAAGCAGTAAATTTCTGTAATCTCTGTGGTTAAGAATTTCACACAGGACTTTGCTGGGAATGTGTAAAGCCCATTAGTACAGGAGCACGATGAAGATAAAATTAAAATACCTTTACAGTAAAAGCCAAAAAAAAAAAAGAGTGAAGTCTGGGGATTTTTTTTTTCTGCTAGAGCAATGAAACGTGTCAGAGGAAAAGGCTGAAAGAGAAAAAAGTAGCTTCACTGAGCTCACCCAGCCTACTCTCCTTCTCAAATGACTGCCACCAATTTAGGTGAGAAGAGGTAATTTGGCTTACACAAATGCTAACACAGGCTTATCCTAAAGCATAACTGGGATGCAAAACTTTATAAATATCTTTTCCAAACCCTTGCTCCTTGTTACAGCACACATATTGTCCTCACAAATGTTTCTGCAGGCTTAGGGAGATGATAGCCAAAACCTCCCTAGTCCTGAGCACGTGCAGGGTGCATTGGTGCTCCTGTACACCAGTGCAGCTGTTTCGCTCACAGGATCTGCATTCTCCAGCATGAGCTCTGTTATTGGAGCTGAGACACCTTGGTGCTACTCAGGGCAGCCCAGGACACCCCAGCTCCAATACCTCAGCCACTGTGAGGGTTGGGAGCATAATTTACCACTCCCAGAATCAGAAGATCTGTACAGCATCATTGGATCATTGATTTAGCCTTCTTTGGAAAGGGATCTGTGCTGAAAAATGGGGCTGATACCACTTTTTATTCTCCTGAACATTTCGCTCAACTCCTCAGGACTCCAGAGAGCGTCTGAGGGATATCACTGCCAGAGGAGAGTTTTATCCACCCAGACCCAGGACTGAGTTTCTGATCTCCCACAGATCCTTAGACATATGTTAAATTTTGCAAGAAGGTATCTCAATAACCAGCAGAAAGCAGATGAAAACCAGCAGTTGAATCCTGTACAAATTCATACACTTTTTTTTTTTGACCTGTAAGTCATTTCAGCAGATATTTCCCAGATTTCCTATAAAATCATGTGAGCTATAGATTTTTTTTTCTTTAAAAAAGAAAGATGTGATTCCAGCATAATCACCTCACTCCAGGGATTGGATCTCTTGGAAAGTAAAGAAAACAAACTGCTCAGAATGCAATACTAGCCAGGGAGGGAATTGCATTATGGATTGCTCACAGTCTCCTTCAGCAGGTTTTACCACAGGGTTTGGGCAAAACTCGTAAAGAGCACAGATCAAACAAGAAAACATCTTTGAATGCCTATAGTTTGTTGTGAGACAGAAGTGCTCTGAAAGATACACTTAGCAGCTCGCTCAATCTCTTAAGACTTCACACAAGCACGCAGGGTTGGGGAGATCAGCTCACACGCTCCTGCACGCTGTGTGGCTGCACTGAAACCAAAAAGGCTATTCACAGAGTGGCCCTTTGAAGTCAGTGGACTTTTGTCATTGATTTTGAGAGGCCCAGGATTTCATTCGCAGTGTGTAAGGTTAAGCATGTGTATAAGTCCTTGCAGGATCAAGGCTTAAATGTGTAAACCTGTTCAGCAAGAGTACCCAGCCTTTAATGTCCTGTGAATGTGGTCTCTTGCTTTGTGACACTGGATAGGCAGCCTTTGCTCTTGAGTGCAAGAGCTTCATTTAGTATGCACATGTCCTTCATAATTCAGGGACTTAGAGTGCAGGGAAAGGAAGGTGTTGGTAGAGCTGCTCATTAATGGAGAGCCTATGGAACACATCAACTGCATCAGATTTGATTAAGAGCCACTATTAATTGATAATTCTGTCTCTTGTTATCCAAAATGCAGTCCACGGGCCTTCTGGACTGCTCACTGTGTTAGTAGCTGGTACAGAGTTTATACATTAATCATTGGGAACAGCAAATGTGTCAGAGACCCAATCCTGTGTTCAGAGCTCTGTTACTGTGTGACCAGTTCAAGTGCACCATAACACATTTTCTGCTGGCTTCAAAATCTGGCCACTGCTATGGTCTGAGTAAAGACTCTTTCTGCAAAACATTTCAGAGCTCAGGTTCAGAATACAGCTACCTCAACCACGTGTGATCATGATAGGATCATTAAGGGTGGAAAATACCTCCATGTTCATCAAGCCCAACCTACCTTGATGAATACCACCATACTGAGATGTGGATCAACAACTGAGTGGACAATCAAATATGTTATGCTCAAATGAATGGCAAAATCCAGTGTCTCTGACTTAAACCAAGCCTACACTTAATCTTTAAGATGCTGAAGATTACCTAAGTGAAGAGAGGAATGAATCCTAAAAGGAGACCACGTTTGTCTGATGGTAGAATATGTTCCTATTGCTGAATGTCTCACCTGTCTAGTGGGGTTTTATGTGTCCAACAGCCATACCATGAGTTTGTATCACAGAATCACAGAATATTCTGAGTTGGAAGGGACCCACAAATATCATCAAGTTCAACTCATGAGTTTATGGCCCATGCAGGGGTTGAACCCACAACACTGGCATTACCAACACCATGCTCTGATATACGTATTAATATACATTTATGTGCTGACACATTTTAAATTAACATTTTAAATTAAGCAGATTTTCCTTGAATATAAACCTGACTGATGCTGGTTATGGTGATCCTTGGGTATCATTTCGTCCAGACCTTGCAAGCAAGGCTGCTCTGATGCTGCCTCCCTCAGACCCTTTTAACCCTCTGCTCAGGTGGGCTGTGACCCATCAGCATCACCCACAGCCCTTCATGTCACATACCACGGACTTGGACATGAAAACAATTGCATGGGGCCAACACAGGGCCAAGGGGACACAGAAAGCCCCTTCACAGATGGCCAGGTGGGCTGAAGGTGTCAGGTACCTTTGGGAAATGGGGGTTGCTCTGCAGAACACAATTTTTGCACTCTTAACGCAGCTTTAGCTGCAAAAATGTAGGAAGACAAAGTATCAGTCTGAAAGCTTTCAAAAGCATGGTGTCCTCTGGATAAGAAAATTTACATCAGGAACATCAACTCATTATAATACTGGTGCCTAAAATAGGTAGACTTCATTACACTCATGGAGTTTCCTGAGTTTGGGATTTTTATAGCATTGCAGCATGACTTTTAAATGCCACTGGCCTACTAAGTAGAACAAATAAACCAATCACAGCACCTCCTTTCACTAGATCAGTTCAGCCTAATAAAATTAACCACAAGGAACAAGATTAATTAGACGTTAAACACATTGCCTGGGAAGCACTTGTGACAGCTTCCCTCCAGCAGCCCTGGAGGACTAATGATATATGTGAGTGACATTTTGTCAGTGATGTATGGATGTGCCTATGCAATCCAGACCTAACTGCACTAGGATCAGCCTTGTTTGAAGCCCACTGCCAGGCATATGAGGCTTGATAAGTCAATAGTTTTCCCACGTATGTAATTGATGGAGTTTTAAGTCCTCTCTCTCCATGAAGTAGTTACAGGAGATGTCTAAAGTAAGGCAACAGTTGAGAAAATTTGAGGTGGAGGGCAAATTAAATGGTTTGAATTTTGAATATGATATCTTTCCGTGGGATTGGAAGAAAACAGATGTCAGAAAAGCACCTGGTTGTTTTCTCTAAGGAGAGCCAGATGTGGCTCACTCACTTATAGGTGTCTACATTATTGGTACCTAAATTTGGATGAGATGAATCCTATCTCTGGTGCCAAAATGTCATGGACAGAGAACAATCACTTCTATGGGTAACACAGAGGCAGTTGGAGGTTCCAGGCTGAGAAGGAAAATAAAAAAACAAAAATATATGTGCAGAGTTTTTGGGTTGCTCCCATTTTGTTGCCGTCCCCAAGGAAAATGACAATATGTGTCTTTAACAATGTGAGCAGGAAAGGTTTGGCTTCAAGAATTTCGAGCACATCAGGGCAGGAACTGAGTTTCAGGCCATGGGACATGCAAAGCAACCCCAAGAAGGCTTTGAGTGATGATAATTATGATCTAGAAATGAGCTGTCTGGGCTTCTAGTTATCTTTTCACTTTGTTTCCTTCTTGCTATTATTTTAATGTTTACCTTAATAACTAAAATACTTATTTATATTCTTAATTCTTATCTAGTGATCTGATAAATACTGTGAGCTCTGTGATGAGAGTCATGAGGAGGTTTTAGACTATTTTTAGGGTTCTCTATACTCTGCACAGTGTTAGGGGCCCCGAGGACTCTGCAGTGAGCCATGTGCACATCACAAGGAGAGGAAGGGCATGTGACTGGCTGCCAGACTTGTGGGAGAAGTGTGTTTAGGCAAGTGGTAGCCCAATATGTTATTAATCAGGTAGTGGGGGAGGATCAGAGGCTTGGGGTCACTCTGAGCCTGTGTACAGGGTTCTTGCAAGAGTGTTTCTTGCTGAAAGAAGACCATGGCTAATACGTTAAATCAAATGGAAACAGAGCAAGCCCCTTACAATGACATAAATCATTTGCAGTTAGAAGAGAAATCTAAGAGTCTTTTACTCCTAGAATTAAATGGAATAATCTTCAGTGGTTAAAATCTAAGAATTTTGACAAGATTCTGTCACACTTGAATTGAGCTGACCAGAAATGCCATGCAGAAATGCAGTCTCGTTCAGGGAAGGAGGTGCTATGAAATTCTTTAGTAATTCTTCAGAGTCCTGAGAAAAATCAGTGAATTTGGCTTCTCCCAGGAGAAAGCAACTGATGAAATCCCATCATTATTGCCCATGGCAAGTCTGTGATTTACCTTAATTTCACCTGCTGTGTGCAACTCAGACTTGCAGTGACTTTATATGGAACGTTAGAGATGTAGAAGAAATACAGAATTATGCTAGCTTTTTGCTGTAAATGAAATTCACAGTTATGTTATCAAAGTTTCTAATTATAAAATGTCTTTAATATTTTATTAGTAGGAGGGGAGGGAAGATGCTAAAACTTATGGTATTTCACAAGTAAGGTTATGGGTTGATTTCTGATTGGTTGACAGGACCCTAATAATAAACCTCATAATTTTATACTACATTCCTCTAGTGATGATAGAAATTCTTTGTGCATAATAGCACCATTTCTATTCAGAAATCTTGTTAACAGTTGTAAACTCAGATTATCATTTTTATTAGCCTAGTGTTTTCTTATTTCTCTGTTACTGACAGGAAATTACAGCAAGTTTTCTGGCTTGCTTTTCTTTTTTTTGTTACAATGAAAGCAGTTGCATTCAACTAGAAATTTCCAGGCACTGAATAGAGGACAGCATTGCTAGAAGCCAACAGCAATTTAAAGTGCACAGATTAATTAAAAAAAATATATATTTAAAGACTACATTCAAAGAAGATGTAGACTGGTAGATTGGGTTAGGGTGTTTTTTTTTTTAGTTAAATGTACAGATATCAGTTTAAGAATCTAGTAAGAATTTTTAGGAATTTAGCAATCCATTCTTGCCACAAAACTCAGCATCTAAACTTAGCTGTACTGTGTTTTCATATTGCCTCATAACAGTAATTTTGACATCACCTGTGTGACCAAAGACACCTGGCTAACCTCAGGCTCTCCTCCCTGCAGCCTCACCCATGGCTGAGATGCCCACCATGGTCAGTGGGAACCAACCACCATGGACTTCTCATGACTTTGGCTGATTAGGAGTCTCAGATGAGAGTATTGGTAGTTGTTTCACCCCATTAGGCCACTTGAGCATTGTAAAAGCACTGTTTCTAGGAGAATGTGAGACTATAAATGCATAATTTACTGACAACAGCCTACAGTTTATTCATATTACATCAGATACGCTTCTAACTGTCAGTTGATACTGAGTGAATAAAAACTTATTTCCATAACAAGAACACTGAATTCAACCCTTTTCTTCTCTGGTTATAAATGGATGGGAGTTTAGGATTACAAGGGACAAAGCCTAATTTTCTGGGCCTCGCAGACCTTGGTGGTGGTGTGGGGGAAGGCAAGTTTTCAGGGCAAAAGCAAGATGTGGGAGCTCCAACGCCCTCATTTCACAAGCCAACAGTATTTTCTGCACAAGCAAAGTAAACCTTCAGAAAAGTACTGCAGTGCTTGAAACTGAGACTGAGATAGGGAGTGATGAACTTCTGCAAGTGCAGCACCCTTAACCCTCTGCCCTAACAAAGTTTCTGTGAGAGGATGTGATTTTCCATATGGCACTGGCACGTCCTCTCCCCCCCTCCACTGACATGGAAAGGACTCTGTGTTCAATCCCACTGCTCCTCTTCTCCACCCTTCTTGCACAACTTCTCTCATGATGTCACATTATGCATTTGGCAAAACGGACCTTTGAGTCTGGAAAGTCTAATCAATGTGCAGATTATTAGTTTCAGGATACCTCTTTAAATAAAATTAAGGAAAAGAGCTTTCAAGGAGTTAGATGACTAAATCACACTGGTTTCCTAACTCTATTCAATTTCTCCAAAATTCCCATCCTATGTTCAAAAAGTTTTCATCAGCACGATCAGAAAACAGCAACTAAGTGTAAGAATAGTGCTTATTCTGAATATTACAGTAAAGCTACAGGATCCAGCCTAAAGTGCACCAAAGATTAATTGCAGTTGGGAAAACAGAGATAGTTCAGCAATCATAAGATCCAGTCCTGCCAGTACTCAGCAATTTTCTCTTAAATACAGGACAAGCACAGCCTTCCTGTTGATTTCAGTAGATGTTGTAGCATTCAATACCTGGCAGAACTACATTCAGAAATCCTGAGAAAAACACACCACCTTTTAAGTTTTGTAAGCTTAAACACAAAGCAAAACACATCTCATTTGCTAAAAAAATAAAATGAAAATGTGTTAGTACCAGAAGATGACTAGAAAGGAGACCTTGGAAATCAGTGTACTTGCAAGTCAGGAATGTAACATGTACAATACAGATCTGATTATATCTGGCAGGGTGGTATTCATAGGAGCTGATCCACAGCATCAAACTCATTCCTTACAAAAGCAACGCCCGGTATTTCATCTCAAAGTTTGTCAGCTTCTTGCAATTAGCTACTACAATGGTGTGACAAGGTATGGAGTGGAACACCCCTTCCCCCCTTCTCCAGAGGGAAAATGCAAGGGACAGCAAGAACTTTACCTAGCACTGGACAACAATAAATCCTGGATACACTGACCCCACTTGATGAAAGCGGAAAAAATATTTATTTATTTTTTAAAAAAGTTTCAGTGTTGCACTTCCCTACCTAGTAAACAGCTGAACAGGCAGGATGATACCCAAGACCATCTCCTCCACCCCCATCTCCACCCCCGTGTCGTATCAGTGCTTCAGGCAATGTTCAGAGGGAAAAAAAATTCACAAACACAACCCCCCCAACTCAAGTATCTGTTCTGATAGGAGCATGGAACAGTAACCAAAAAACAATCAAGTCCTCATTGTCATAGTGCGACAATCACAGCATCTCTTCTGTTGAGCAAATAGTCAATTCATAGAGAGAAAAGCATCATGAGGACAGGCATGAAAGCTGTTATTCCCCATTTTAAGTAATAGGAGAAGGTCACATATCAAGCCGTTGTACCTTTTCATTACCTCCTAACCCTCCACAGCAGGGGAACCACACTTATGACTGCGTTAGATATACAAAAGCTTTTCAGCTCCAAAAAAGGAAAAGAAAAGATGAGGAAAGGAAAAAAAAAATAAATTAAATTCATCTTACCAGCACGTTACAGCACCAACTTGCTTGAAGGAACGTTGCCTTTACAGGTTTCTCTTTTAATTATCCTGGAAGCAGAAGGGGAAAAAAAAGAAGACGACGAAGCAGGGCTGTTAAATTAGTGTGTGCTCGAATCTTTTCAGTTTGTCGCAGAGTAGAAAAATACCAAAAAAAAAAAAAAAAGAGAAAAGAGAAAAAAAAAAGGAAAGGGCACTCAAAGAAAGAAAAAAAGCAAAAGAAAGCTCAGTAATTTAAATTTGCTGTCAGTTCAGGCAGCATTGCTCTGTCCCGCCCCTCTTCCCACTGGGTTCTACTACCTGCAGGGCTGCAACTGACAGCTACTGTGCAAACAAAAAAAAAGGCAAAAAGCATGCTGGGACCATGCTGTCTGCTGTCTGAGTCTCTCTCCACTTCTGATGACTGAAAATCATTAGTGGAAAGGTTCTGTTGTTGTTTGCTGAGATTTTTAAGTTAGGTTCTTTGCATGAAATGTAATTTATTTTTAATTGATGCGGCGTGGCACGTGACAGAAACTGGTGGTTGTGTTTCTCAGCTCTCCTCAGAATGGAAACTAACCTGAACAGATTGATTTTAATAGTATGGTATATGGAGAATATACACAGACTTCTACTGTGCTGCACTTTGCAGGGATGCAGTCAGCCCTCCCCGTAACACCTTGCACAAAAATTCTTATCTGAATGGAAAGTCAGGAAAATATTTCAACAGAAAGCAGTAAAAACTCTGGCACTCAAAAAAGTTGCCAGCATTGTTTTTGCTCTGCTTTCAAGTTTTCCTTCTAAACTTTTTCAAATAATTTTAGAGAACAAAAAGTAAGAGAAGTCAGAGGCATAATGAGCAACCAGCACAACACTTGTGTGAAAAGGATGAACTAATAATCCCAGTACATATAAAGCTGACTTTAACCAGATGTTTGAAACCATTTTTGACAGTCTGTGCTCCTGACTATTAGCAGACTGCATACATCATATGAGTGTGAAATACTTGAAGAAAACTAACAAGAAAAACAAGTACAAAAGCTATAAATGTACAAAAGCTAAAATAGCTATTAATAGCTATTTTAATTGTTATTAACAGGCTTGTAATAACAGGGCTAAAATCGTCCCCTCAAAACAAAGATAGGCATAATATATAACTTCTAAATATTAATGTATTCACCAAAATATGGCTCCCACCTAATTACAAAATAAAATTAAAAGAGTGAAATAATGATTTTCCTTAAAACTTTAGTGGTAATGCTTGGATCATGCCACAGTAAATATGCAACATTTGTATTCCGTTATTGCTCTACTTATGCGTGTAACCATAAAATAAAAAGCTGAAATGTTTAAACTTAATTGAATTCATCTCAGTTTTTACTCAAAGTTTGCACTGGAAGAGATACATGCCTGCTGAACATGCCTAACAGAGACAATTGGCTCCTAAGTAGATTTTTAAAATCCCTGCAGAAACAGCCTTTACTAGTCAAAGTGGATCCCATGAGGTGATTCCTATTACCAGAGTCGCACAATAGGGTTCAAGGTGTAGGGTCTGCCCTACAGCCTTCTAAGGCTGCTGCTCATTAACATTCAGCCATGAAAAACAGGTACAACCACAGTCAAATTTAAAGTAATTTTTCTTCTCTTTTAAAGCCTCCAGACCCTTTTAACAAGGGATGACCTGAAGCCATTTCTCCTGTTGGCAGAAATCTCCTGCCATTCCAGACACGACGAATACATTGCCATGGCCAAGAACCAGCTATTTACAAAGTTCACCAGGATCTCCTAGCAGACTTAGGTTTTCTGCAGAAAACTTTTGCCATTCACTGTGGATGCAGTACAAGCATAGAGGAAAAAGATAGCATAGAGAGTTATCTTCAAAATTTAAATAAAAATATTTAAGGATAGTGAATGTAATTTAGAAGAGGGGCAACAGTAGATTCACCAAGTAGTAAGAGCAGAAATGCAGCTTTTTTCTACTATAATTTGATGTCCTTTGTTTCACCCGGAAATCTTTCCTTCTTTTGTTCCTTGTTAAGAAATAAAAATGGCAAAAGGTTAAAAAACCAAGTGTTCTTGATGATTTGACAGCATTTAATCCTTATTTTGGTATCATCATGCACGTGTACACACAGACATGATCAATTCCAAAATTCCACTAAATCCAGCTAACTTATTATCCTTCTATATCTCCCTGCAAAAGGCAAGGGGGGTCTGTTTTTAATGCACTTGGCATTTTAAGCAAGGCCCTCAGACCTTCAAAAGAGAAATAATTGAACTTCGCCTTTAAAGGAATACAGTAGTGCACTAAATAACAAAGAACCAAAAAAGCTGGATTTAGCAAGGAGATGCCTTCAAGGCAGAAATTTGACTAATTGGTTGAGAAAACTCACAAAAGCTCATAAATTCAAACATTTATAGAAACACCTCACTTATAGTATGAAGTTGAAATAAAAATAGTGGTAAAATAAGCCATTAATATCAACCTTTTCTCCTGTAATGTAGGACATAAGAAAACACAGGAACAAATGCTGAGGTGTTTAGAAGTTGGCAGAAGTTTCATTCATTTTAAGGTTTTAGTAATGCTGTATGTTAAAATTGACCATTCAGTGTCTCTGTTAATATCTAATTTTGATTAAAGGTCATAGACTTTGGGCTGCAGAAGTAAATTAGGTATTATGCAGAAAAAATAGGCACCCAGAGGGCACAGCTCTTAGAACCTGGAATAGTTTGTGCTGGAAAGGGAAAGATAATTTTTTTTATTCATGGTTCCATAGTCGGTTTTTAACGAATCAGTCATGTTAGAGAAGCAGTAATTAACAGAGGTTTCCTGCTATATAATGCAATGGAAAGTACCTAATTAACCTTTGTATCCTCTACAAAATGCCATCAAATGAAGCATTTTCTGGTGTTGTTTTAGTGAGGAACATTTTTGCCTTTAACTTCAGTGGAGTTATTTGATGGTTTGTTTTTGTTTTGTTGTTGTTTGTTTTATTATTTTTTTCCCCCACATGTTTTGATGTCATTGATCATCAAAGATTAGCTCCTAAAAACACAGAAACCATTTTGTAAATTTCAATTATTTAAAAAAACCCCAACATCCAAAACCAAAAAATCCACCAAACCTTTGAACCCCTTTTTGCACTATGACTAGAAGGACTCTGCTATACTGTGATGGGAAAAGAGTTGAGAAAGAAGTTTTAGAATGAGATTAGTTCCAGTTAAAGCAAGACTTGTAAATTAAAAATACCAAATGAGACCAAAAAGATCCCTTTCCTCCTCTAGTAAAGTCTTTCTTTGTAGACAGATCTATGCAAGTGGCCTCATTTAAATAAATAAACCCCTGTTTCTTCCTGCTCACTCAGCTCTACTGAAACCCTTCACCTCTGTAAAGGGAATTTTGAGAAGGTGTGAATTGTACAGCCGAGAGAGATAAATGTAATTTTGTGTAAACTCCGTTGTTAGAGGGAGACTTGGGAATAAACATGGACCATACAGCAAGCTAGGACTTTCAACTTGGGGTAGTTGCACATCTTAAGATTTCCAACTTGTATTAATTATGCCAAAGTAATGCCCAGCCTCCACTGACTTCACATACCATATTTCTTTGTGTACAGGCTAAGCCCTCCTTTACAATAATTGATTTCTCCTGCAGCTTTAAATTGAGGGTGGTTTCCTCATACATTTAATTGCTTTCCTCTGCAGCTTGCAAGGAAAAGGTAGTTGAAGGTGGCTTCTAAACAAAGATGTACTGTAATTAAAAGCTCTTTTAAAGAGAGCTTTTCTGTATGGCACCTGCTGTTAATGGAGTGCTTTGTGTACAGTTCTGTGGGGTCTTTGAATACAGTGCATTATTTCAGAAGTAGTGTGTTGTTGGAGGATTTCTACATCTGATGTTGTGACCTATATACGTTAATCACTGATGCTGGGGAAAGGAAAAACAGGAAACTTCTCCCTTCCCCAGACAAATCCAGCCTATAAAAATGGTTTGGTAAAGTGAAAAGTATGATTTTAAACTTCTGATTTTCTTGTGGATAACAATCACTCAATTTTATTTTTTTCCCAGCTGAAAAAACATCTTGCTACAATTTCCATTAAGAGATCATGATTTTATAGCGCTTAGTTTTGCTTACCAAAATTTCTTCTCCAGGAAGAAAAGATTCTGCAGTTTATGTGATTTAATAAATGACAGTTACACATCTTAGTCCTTCCCTGTTGCCTTGCCTTGGGTTGAATCCATTTTTCATACCTGTGTTTCTGTCCCCTCGGTACATCCTGTTGTCTTGCAATCAATGGCAGCTGACTTAAAAAAGAAATCTCTATGGAGTTTAATGCTTTGATAAATTAATCCATCCTTGTGTGTTAGCCTTCCAAATGTTCATTTCTTTAGAATAGTTTGTGGTGTGAAAGTAAAGCCCTAAAACAAGAAAGACAGACAGATGCTGTGTATAAATTCCTGCTGTTTTCACAGAAGAAATAATGTGGAAAATAAGGGCGCCAACTTATTCAGAATGTGTTTTGGGGTTTGCTTTGATGTTTGGTTTCAATCAATGGGTGGTAACTGATGATTCAATGGAAATAATAAGTAAGCAGAGAAAGAAAATTGCTCAGCAATTTTGTAATGTTGCAATAACAGCCTTGGCTCCAAGGTGAAAGGGGATGTTTTCCACGGCGGTGTAAATAGGAAAAAGAGAAGAGATAACCACACTCTCATTACCAACATTAAGTTCAGGTGTTCATAACTGACTCCTGTGTTTTCTTCTTTACAGCCTCTGAGCAGAAAGGGACTCTTTAAAGGGCTCAGGAGTTATTTGGATATTTCTCATTGCTATAGACTGGGTAAAAAAAATAATGGAAAAGGCATGTGCTGGGGCCATACTGAGGTGGTCAACACCAAAACTTTACAGGAGATACTTATCTTGTGTTTAGGAAATGCCACAATAAATCAGACAGCAATGGGCCCTAAATATTTTACCGGAGGTCACCATAAATGCATATTTTAATTTTTTTTCTGATATATATCTCCATATACCTCCAGCAAGTTCTCCCCAGAACAACAGCTTCTGGGGGGACTCATTCAGGTGTATTTTCACAATACACACTTATTAATAATTCATTCTTGCACCAGCACTGACCTATTGTTATTTACTGAGACTGCATAGAATGGCTCCCAATGTTCAGACTCCAGAGTTCAGATTGGCCTTCTGATGCCCATCTATCTATAACTCCTGCAATTGAAAGAACTTGTCATTTTAGGCACTAAATGTTGCCTAAATACACTTTTCTCCAAGGTTCAAGCAACCTGTTAACAAAGCAGTTGCACCTGCTTTAACCACACCTTTACTAGGCTGTAATCTCGGGGTCTCTAGGATCTCTCTTCATCCTTTAGGATTATGAAGCTTATTCCCTGGCAAGCATCACTCCATGCTCTCAGACGCTAAATTAACGTCCAAGAATGTGATCACTTTGATGGGACCAGCTGTTTTTTCTGCTGCCAAAGCACTCCAAAGGCTTTGGCAGCTGCCCTAAATGTGCTCAGCAGTTCCTGACATGTGCCGTTGGAGCGGCTGCTCTGCTGAAAGGCACCGCGTGTGCAGCTGACCCTCACATCTGACTCGTGTGTCTGCACCTTATTGAAAGGATCTGGGAGCAATCCAAGAAAAATTGGGAAGTGGAGGTTGTCAGCTCCTGAATGAACACCTTTTAGATTTTGAGTTTAGAACTTAAGAGGTGAGAAATATGCAAATGTGCAAAGACAAGATTTTTGGTATTTGTTGAGCCTGACTGTAAAATCTTCTTTATCTTTTGCAATCTTTACAAGAGGATCAAGGAATATCAGACCAGTCAAAGAGGTATTATTTGCAGGGCTAGAAACAGTGCTTGTCAAAGTTTCATGATGTTTCCTTTTATATAGCTCTGTTTTCAACTGCTTATGACTTTTTATTACACTACATTCTGGGATTAAATTTTTCTCTGCTTTTCTTTTGCCTTTGATTGCTGGAAATCTTCAGTCAAATCAGCCCAGTTTTAGTGAACAACCAAGCCAGCAAAAGCATCCTGAGATGACAGTTGCATTTTCTTTCAGGCAGTCTGTAAAGACTGTGTTTCTAACAAGATTTAAGCAGAGAGTTGAAATTTGCCCAGGGGGTGGCAAATATGTCACAGACAACAAAAAAATACATCCATAAAATTATAAAAATGAGGGCTTTTCTGAAGAAGGTAGTAACAGGATGGACAAGCTATATCCCACATGATTCAGGTGATGGTACAGCATGACTGGAATTACTGGATTACTAATTCCGCACTTCCACAATGGAAGTGTTCAAGGTCAAGTTGGATGAGGCTTTGAGCAACGGGGTCTAGTGGAAGATGTCCCTGCCTATAGCAGCAGGGCTGGAATTGGATGATTTTTAAGGTCATTTCCAATCCAAACTGTTCTATGATTCTCTGATATGGATCTTTGCAATGCCCCTTGGTCTCAAGACTGACACACACTTCATTCACCACCATGGATATGGCCATGAGCACTTAAACTGTTCCTAGAAACATTCTGAAATTAAAAATAAGAGAAGCAAGGGTGGAATGGAGACAATATATTAGGAGAGCAAAACTAGAAGTGTATTCAGGTGGGCAGAAGGAGATAGGTGGAAAAAATGCCTGGAAAAGAGAACTAAAACTGAGATGGTTCTGCAGAGGAGAATGGGTTGGTTATGTAGGACTTCTTGCCTGGAAGTAAGGCATGAGCAGTCAGTCAGAGGGATTGGTTCAGACATGGAGCTGCACTGTCAGAAATAAATGGACGGATAAAGAGAAGTTGTGCAGTGAAGGTCACATGATTATGTAGCACTGTACACCACTAAGGAAGGAATGAATCACTAGAGTGATCCTAACTCTAGTTTCTCATAACTTTTTGAAGCACTCCGTTTCTATAAACAGTTGCGTTCGTTCTTGAATAGAATTTTTCTTTGCTAGGAACTTTACAGATTCTTAATGTTCTCCCTAGTTTGAGGTCCTTGGTGTTACTGAAAACACGAGTTAATTATAATAAAAGAAAACATAATAATCAGCCAAATCCCATTAAACTCTTAACTAGTTTCTGCGCCTGCTACTTACTTGGTCCTCTGTGCCTCTTTTGACAGCAGAGTTTTGCCTTGAAGGGCAAGAACATTCCATCTGTTGAGCTCTGAGGGTGTAAATGCTCCTGAAAAGGAAAATATTTGTCTCTTCGGTGTATATGAGAGCCTGGAAGACCCAGCATTGCCTGCACTGGAAATGGATAATCTCCATCTCCCTCATGGCTAGCTGTGCACAAATTGTGTCATCTCATACACAAAGGGCAGATCCGATTGGGGCATATGTTATCATATAGCTGCAGTCACACACAGGCCCTCAACATGAATACCATTAAAATGTGAAACGCTCATAGATTATTTTAGGTTTCACAGAGAGCCATCACAGCTACTGCAATAAATTAGAGCAGTTGCCAGGCACTTGTGTATCAGTGCACCCTAGCTGTCACTTCACAGGCTGCAGTGTCTCTGCTGTGCTGCCGTGCCACAGGCTCCTTCCCGGGGCCAGAGCTCACACCAGTGGCTCCCTGCAGGAATTGTCTTCCAGAGATGCTCCTGTGGTCTCCTGCTCAGGGCTGAGGAGACACATGGAGAGGCAAAATATGTGCCAAACCCCAAGTGTCTGTCTGAACAGGCTGTGTTTTTAAACCTCACAAGGTTCCAGCCCAACTCCCATCCCAGATCCCTTTGCTGTCTGATAAGGCAGAGGCAGAATGGGATTTTCCTGATTTTCCTGAGAACCAGTGATCAATTTGCCTCATGCCTGTACCATCAGATCCCTGCCCCTTTTATGCAACATTTAATGATCATTTGCCATGAAGCAGAAAGGACAAAGACCTTCAGACATTTCCAGGTGCAAATGCACCTCTATAGTTAATTTTTTTATGTTGCCTGTGCAAGATTAGGGATTTCTATGTTGCATTCAACATAAGTAATGAAACGCATGGATTTTGGTTTTAACCAAAACTTCTTTGGTTTTAAAAGCAGCAAGTGATTTTTGTTTTCACTGTATTTGCTTCAATTCAATTGTTGAGTTTAGATAATTCAAATAGTTATTACAGCACTGAGGATAGATTTTTAAAAGATTTGGCCTTACAAATGAAAGTCAGTAATCATGCCTAAGTGTTGCACATAAAATAGGAATCTCTTACTGAAACGCTAGAACCTGGATTTGTCAGGGGGGGAAAAAAACCAGTATGTAAATTAGGTGCAAATTTTGATAAATCTGAAATTTTTTTACTAGGAAATTCTTCTAGACTGTGAAATATTTAATAAAAACTATAAATTCAGAATGAAGATAATTTGGAAACAAATATAACTTTTTTAACTAAACAAAATAATATATAAAAGTAAAATGCAATATCAGTATATATATAATATTTCATTATATGAAATCTCTTTTGGATACAGAAGATTTTGCACATTTTCAGCAGTTTTTGAAAATGTATAGTATTATATCCATATTATCAACATGTAAGGAAAGTCTTAAAGATATTAAATTTTCTATAGAGGCAAAGAAAGTCAAGGAGAGGAAAAAGGATGGATCTCTGAACACAAAGCACATTTTCTCGGAATGCACTACTACTGTAGAAGTGGAGCTGTAAATATCAATCATCAATGAGGTCTGATCTTCAATCATATGCAGTGATCACTAATATTATTTAGACTAATGTGACTTGACCCAAAAAGTCCCTATATGAATGAGAATACTGGAGGGAACCCCTTCAGGAGACTGAATGGGTTTGAAACAAAATTTTCTAGAAATTATGTTTTATCTAACAGGAAAGCTCCAGTCAGTAGGAAATAGCACAAGAGACAAGTGAGGAAGATTTGCTTCACTATGTAGTTTTTTTCCAATTTTACCAAAGTTTATTACTGCACAGGTCTAAAATTGCCTGCTCCTTCCTTCAAATGCTAAAGATAATGTTTTCTCTACATGTGGCTGCTGCACTGACTACTAGATCTTGATTCTGATCTCTCTAAATTCATCTTATTCTCTTTGGCCAACTACAATGGAAGTATTAGTAAAAGAGGAAAATATTTGTTTCTGGAGGGACATGCCCACTTTCACATCATTTATTCAAGCCCTCTTTTCAAGACTTATTCAACAACTTCTTTACTGTGCCCTTAGAAAACAATTATCCCTGAAGGGCAGGGAGAAAAAAAAGTCTTCTCTCCTTGTACTTTGCCCTCTGGTTCTGAGCTGCTTTCATTTAGAGATGCTCTGCCAGATATTGCCACGCACAGAACTCCAGCGTTTCATCTTGTTTTATGACACTTGTGAATTTTGCCTAAGTCTTTAACTCAACAATATTTTTTTTCTTTCTGCTTCACACTGCAAATTTATCTCTAACTTAAAAGTTTTCTCTCACCTCAGATCTCTTTCAATAACTCTGCATTTCAGGCTCTTTTTACCTTCCTCCCTTTGCTACTCAACATTAATTATTTTTTCTCTGGTGGGATTAGCTTGCAATTTTCTAGGCTAAACACAATTTTGCTTTAAGCCCAGATTCCTAACCTATTCAGGTCCTCTTGCATTATTTCACTGGGGTTGATAACCTTTACTGATTCTAGTACCATCTGCAACTTTCATTAGTATTCTGTTAGCTCTTTTCCCCTGGACCAAAATGAAGACATTAGGGCCTGACCTGACTCCTGCACTATCTGCTAGATACCTCCCAGCAACTTTCAACTTTGTTTTTCACTACCAATCATTTAGAACCCTGTAGACAGATTTCAATGTAAGTGACAAGAAAAAGATGAGTGGGTGGAGAAACAGTGAAGGCCTTGACTCCGTGTAAGCCCTGCCCTGCAATAACAAAGACATCCTTGAATTATCAACACTATTTCCAGCACAAATCCAAGTCATATCCTCATTCTAGCTACTATGAAGAAACTGATTCTACCTCAGCCAAACTCAGCACAGTTCTTATCAAATTCCTCTGAAATATCATACAGTTCTTATTTATAGTATCTGTAAATATTGTTTTAGTAGATAACAATAGTTGAAGGCTCATTTGCCTTTTTCTGTTGGAGAATGAGGTCTGGGAGTACCTGGACTTCCATCTTTGAAAGAACTTCAGTTGGAAGGGGGTTGCTGAATCCTTCTTGAGGAGCTGGGCCTTCTTCCTGGAGGCAGGGTAAGAAATTGCCAGTGGGCTCATTGCCCTTTGGCTGCACATGCAAAGTCTCAATTGCCCTGACAGGAGAAGGAGTGAGGCATGGTAGGGGGCAACTGAGCTGTGGTACACTGTAATATGAAATCCTTAAAGGAATCCCCAAAATTTCCATGTCTTTTTGGTGGTCCTGTGCTCCTGTGGATCTGTGCATTCTCCAAAATTACTGGGAGGCCAAACTCTTCCACTTTAGGGAGCTTATTGATGCTCACACACAAGCACCAAGGGCATACCCACATTTCCCTTACTCCAGGGACAAATCCCAGGCAGGGTGGATTACCTACAGCTCTAGATCAGGCCAGCATGTTCTGGAATCTTGCTGCTGCTGAAGGTTACCTTCCATCTTTCCAGAAATCTCTTGCTTCTCAGCACATCCTCATGTTGCACTTTCAGAACACTGTAGCAAGATGGAATGGCTCAGGGATTCTTTCAGTCCACGTGTCCCACATAGAAAACTACTTTGGAAATGGTACAAGGCCATCTGTACTGGCTTGGCCTGGAATGTTCAGGTTTCTGTCACAGAGAGGATGAAAGCTTAGCCTCAGTCTTTACCACAGCCCAGTCTGGCTTTATGTGTTGCAGTGTGACCGCTTTTCTGTTCTTAGTTATGATCTGTGTAAGTTTATTATTCAAGTTGTATTTTGATGCTAATGGTATATTCAGTTGGTAGATTCGGTTTCCCCCTGTTCTGTTATTATAATGGTTCTGCCTAGGGCTCCCTTCCCGCCTTTCCCCCTCACAGTTATCTGTCAATCCCCGGTTGTCTAGGCAACTCCCGCCACCCTTGTATCAGCTTTTATGTCAATCTGTTAACCCCTCCTCTGTTGTCATAGTTTCTCCCAAACCCCTCCCAGGTTTCCCTAGTAACTGCCATGTCCATCACTCTCTGCCCACACCTTTTCCCTAGAACCTTCTACGCAGGACAGAGAGTGATTGGACCAGAAGCTGTTTCCCTTTCCCAGCTCGTCCCCCATTTGTTGTTCTGTTAAGTCAATCATGGTTTTCTGTATGCTCATTTGCCCAGGGGTGGGTGACGCCTCCCCTGTGGACCCTTTAAAACCTTGTGTAGTCCCTGCCCTCTTTGGCAGTTGTCTACAGCCATCCCCCTCTCCTAATAAAACTCTTCCCTGCTGCGGACAGCTGTCGGACTTCTGTTTTTCTTGGTGCTTAGCTGGAGCTGTTTCTAGCCTTCGGCTAGAAGGGTGAAGCTTCCTCACCTCTGACGTGGGGAAGTCACCCGAGGCAGCAGCTCGCCGGAGCCAGTCTCCGTCCAGGAGCCGACGCTCCGCTGCTGCAGCTGCTGTCACACCAGACTGCTGGCTGGTGCTGCAGCTAGCCTGGGCTCAGAATCTAGCACCCCAGCATTTGTGTTTTCAGATATTTAGTCAGCGTGAAATAAGAAGTTTCCCTCTCAAAACAGAACTTTGATCTGAAAGGTTGTTTTGGTGCTCTGGTTGGGTACAGGGAGGGCTAATAGACCACGGTATCAGCTTCCTGCTGAGAACTCCTCCTCATGCTCCTCATAATGCCACACCAGTTGGACCATGCTGCTGACTCTCTCAAGAGCAGCTTTAGTGGAAGAGAGATAATCAATGCTAAACCCACTGTCTAATGGATGTTATCTCACTGATCCCTGGGCAGGAATACAAGCTCAGAATCACAGTAGCATCAACTTCAGCCTTGCTATGTGCAAAAAGTCAGAGTGCAGGTGGCTCTTGCAGAGGTGGAGAAAGCAGATAATCTACTTAGATGCTTCCCTGTGTTACAGGCTGCTTGGCTAATAGTCAGGATTGCTTTTTAATGTCACTTTTTAATTTTGGGATGTGTATCTGGTGGCTGTACAGACTAAAGAAATAGAGTAGTCTCTACATGGCTGTAGATGCTGCAGTAGGAGAGGCTTCTTCTCGTGTCTCATGCTGGAACAGCTTCGATCCATGGTTTGGCTTCATTGACCTGTGAGGTACCTGCTCACTGAGCCACCTGGAGAAGTTCAGTGTCCTGGTATCCCAAATGTGGGTCCCTGTGTTTCAGAGCCATTCTGGATAACTGAGAAAAGTGTCTTTACAGCTAGAGGAACTTTGGGAGGCTTCTAGGTGACCCAAGGGTGTAAGTGAGGATCTGCTGTCCTCTGAGTGTTGGCTGAGGAAAGAGCAAGTTCACTGTTCACAGCCTCTGTGAGTGAGGGGAGCAATGGTGCTCATCCTAGAAAACGGAAATGTTTTCTTATGTGTGTCAGAAATACTGTATGGGATACCCAATGAAGCACATGCTTTCTCCTGCTCAGAACAGACTCACATCCTAAATCCCACCTCTCCCTTTCAAAGGAAAAAGTCAGAAGGAATTTCCCTACTCAAACTATGAATTTCATACTCTTGTTTCCCTGGCTACAAGTGAGCTCCAAGTCAAAGGCTTGTAGGGTATGCCTTTCTTGGGTTGACCCCTTTAGAGACTGCCATCCAAAATGAAGTTAAATCAAGCCTTACACTAACAGCTTAGAGACTTTGTACCAAGAGGAAAACCCAAATGCAAAAAAATCCCTCTGCAGTGTTAGCTAACTATAACATTGGCAGATCTCTCTCAGCAAAATATAGAATTGTTACCTATACTATCAGTAGTTTTGCAAATATTAATTAGAAAAAGGTGGTGAAGTCCAAAAGCAAAATTTCCTTAAATAATGACAGTGAGTGGTTTGTTTAAAACAGAACTTATTATAAGGTGGGCTGAACAGTCTGTCATTAATATATCATTTAACTTATTTGGCTTGTTATATTACCTATTTTCAAAATGAAATTAAAACACTTTCACAATTCCCTCTTTTAAATTACTCACTTTAAACTCTCACTATGACTTGTTTCTGGATGTATAACTAAGTCTCTTCTGAAACTCAAGGATACTGAGAACAAATGAGATGTGTTTTAGCAACAATTTCTTCACCAGCAAAAAGCAGTACAAGAATCTGCAACATTTGTGGTGAGAGCAGCTTGGTTGGTGCAGGAGCAGAGGAGGGACACAACAATCATCTGGCTGGAGCATCACTTCTATGAGGAAAAGCTGAAAAAGCTGGGGTTGTTCAGCCTGGAGAAGAGAAAGTCTAGAAGACTTTTTGCAGCCTTTCAGCACTTCAAGGGGGTTTGTAAGAGAGATGGTGACAAATCTTTTAGCAAGGCCTGTAGTGAAAAGAGAAGGGATAATGGCATTAAATGAAAAGAAGTTAGATTCAGACCAGACATAAGGAAGAAATTGGTTACAATGAGGGGGGTAACACAGGCACAGGTCACCCAGAGAAGCTGTGGCCGCCCCATCCCTGGAAGTGTCCAAGGCCAGGTTGGACAGGGCTCTGAGCAACCTGGGACAGTGGAAGATGTCCCTTTAATGGTCACTTCCAACCCCAATTATTCTGTAATACTGTGATAATACAGTCCATTACCTCTAAAATGGAGCTCTTACAGTAATGTGGGTTTTCTTTTCTAAATAATCAATTTGATCAGTTTCCAAAAATCCACAGTTTTAAGATACTCTACTAGTTTTTTTTTTTGGTTTGTTTGTTTGGGGTTTTTTGTTTATTTTTTTTCCCCAGGAATCTATTCCTAAACATGCCGAAGCTAAATTTATCACCATTGTAACCCAGTGTGACTGGTAGAATTACACTGCAGGGTGATCAGGGTTCTGTGCATTTAACAGCATTTCAGGAAACTACACTTTGGAGAGGCAGCCCTGGATTTTTTTTCTCATGTCAGTCTTTTCTTTTATTTTTTAATTCTCTCTCTTCTTTACATTGTAGAAATGAAGAGGAAATTGCTTCTGTGCTATTATGCAAAACCTTATTTGTCAATCTCTTCAAAAAATCAGGAAATATTTGAGAAAGTTGGGGAGGAAGTTCATACCAGCTTTAGCTAATCTGCAGAAAATCCGGCCTACATGACTCCTGTGTCACTGCTGCTCCTTTCATCTATTCTTTATAAGGAATCTATTGAACTTTAATTAATATGAAAAATTCAGGTTTTCATCTGATTTAAATGTGACTGACTTCATGCTGCTACTAAAAGTGGAACAAAGTCCAAGCGTGGTGAAAACAATGCTGAATATCTGGATTCAAGAGACAATCTCAGAGCCCACAGAAAGTGTAATCTTACAGATCTGTAATGCTGTGTAACAGATAAGTAGAGGAATGCCAGGAAGTCATTTATATAGATCTCTGTGATAAGGATAAGAGAGTGACACATGAAATATCTATATTATCCTTAGCCTGGAAAGTTTTCTGAAAGCTAATCTTACTCTTTCTAGTCAGGTTGCACCTTGTTGGAGGCCAGGATATGAATTAATGCTGTCTGAGTTCAAAATAGAGAAGAGACATTCCATGGAATACAATGAAATACCTCTATCCTCTTTTGAGGATGAGCAGCATGGGGACTCTTTAGGGTGTGAGATGTAGGAAGAATAAAATGCTGGTGCCTGCATTTCAAAGTGCTGCAGAATCTATATTTTGATTTCACCTGCTTGCAAAGCAAACCCCAAAATCTGGAGTTAGATACATAAGCCATGTAACAATCAGACTGATCCACAGGAAAATATTGAATAGAATGATCTCTTTAGAAATTAGATATTTTAATCAGGCCTGCAGTCATGTGTCTGTGCCTCCATAGAGATCCTGCTTGAAAATCAGAACTGATAAATGCTGTCCTGTTTTTTTTCCCTCCAGATGGATAAGCACCTCAGATTTTATTCCCTCTCCAACCTGTATAGATTTGAATTGTCTTTTAAAAGTGATGTCTTTCAAAAGTGTTCAACAACAGAAGAAATACACCTAAAACTCTCATGAAGATGACATCTCCAAGTGAGATTTAATCTGAGACTGTGGAACTCAGGAGGCACAGCTCCCCCAGCTTTCAGACCCTATGTGGGGCAGGACTGTCACCTCACAGGAAGTCCTGGCTGCTATGGAGACCCAGCTGGAATGATGTTAATTTGGATCCATCCACCCAGGAGAGCCACCCACCTCCAGATTGCGATGGAGAGAGAAACACCTGCATCCAAAGGTAGAATTACTTGCTTGGATACCTGTTGGTTTCCTCCTGTATTAAGTTCCACATATCTGTTTCTACAAGGCTAGCTGCTGTTATGGTTGGCTGAAGCCGGGGAGAAATGCGTGGAAAAATAAGTGTAAAAGCAATAAATAAAGACTGGTGCTTAAAGTGAGTAACTAAAATATACCTCTAAGCATTCCTTGAACTCCACAGGTGTGTATAATCTTGGTGGAAAGAGAGAACTGCTAAGATCAGATGAACCGAATCCTCAAAGTGCATTTCTCTCTATTGACTGTATGAACCTCTGGAGTGATTTACATGGCTTAGTGCTGGACTTGGCAGTGCTGGGTCAATGCTTGGACTTAATGACCTTCAAAGTTGTATCCAACCTAAAAATTCAATGATTCTAATTGATCTTGTGATATTAGTGGTGGTTCCTGTAGAACTGTGATAGCTCCTTCTTGAGCTGCAGGATTTGTTTCCTTGAAATAGAGCAGGGAAAAAAAAAGGAGAAAAGGTTTATTTTTTTGTTCTTCTTGCTAAATTCTTCAATCACATTAGGAGTCATTAAAGCAACATCTTCAGCCTATTTACAATACAAATAACAAATTCTTGATATACATTTTTAGGTCCACTATTTTGTCCAATATTTTCTAGACAAACAACATCACTTCAGCAGGCTCTGAGCATATTTTAAGCAAAGTACCTTTTAGTATCTGCAAAGTGCTTTCCTAGACCTTTACTGATTGGAACAAGGCTGAAACCTTCTCCCAGAGCCCTCAGATTTCAGCAGGGAGGGAAAGGTTAATAATGCTCACCTAAAGCTAATGCTCAGCTTTAGTCCAGTATCATGCTAAAGCCAAGAGATTTTTGGACTCAGCAATTCATCCTCTGATTGCCCACTTGGAGCAAAATGTTATGAGGCATTGGCCTTTCTTTTTGTAGCAAAATCAACATTAAAGCTCCCTCATATTTGAACTTGAGTTCCATCAAGAATTCTAAAAAAAATAACCTCATGCTAAATTAAAAGTTCAGGAATAATCATATTATAATTGCAGCACCTTAGAGGATGGCAAGTAGAATAATGTAAACCTTGGTGTTACTGAGCAATTTCAGGAAAAGTTTTCTGCACACAAAGGTTTTAAGTCTAAAAATTTGATAAGAAAGCATCAGTGTCTCAGTGTTTAACACACTGGATTAATCCCTGCCATTTTTTCAAATATTATTTTACATGTTTTAAATATTGTCCTGTCCATATTTTGAAATAATTCTCATTATTTTGCAACATTTGTGCCTCAAATTCTGCCAATAGAGCAAGAACAATCCTAAAAGTTATTTCTCTCCAAAACCTGACATAAAACCCATGTGTTTACATAGTGGCTGACATGGTGGAAACGGATTTAGAAGTTTTGAAAGTTTTGTGTGTTTTCTTTTTTCTCCCACAACAAAAAGAGAAATTTCAAGGTGGAGCTACTGATAAATCAATTTGCAATACTTATCATATACATTCCCAAAATTGACCAAAGCTAACATTTTGTTACTTTCATGAAGGTATTAAAAAAAAACTTTAAAACTATTACTGGAATTAAATAAGACATTCAGTCACAAAATATTTGTTCCATGTGTCCAACAAAAACTCTCAGCATAAAGAAAATCCAAACAAACATACAAACAAATATTGAAGTCTTAGCTAAGATTTCCCCTCTAAGCCTTTTCATTGTGGATGGGAAATATCTATTCCAGCTTAAACAATTTTAAAAGCTCTTGTGAAGATGCTTCTCTCTTATAGTGTCATGGAGCAAAATTTTTCTTTTTGCAACAGTTTAAACACAGTATTATAAAATATTGTACAACCAATGGAACTATATTGCATTTGATTAGACTAAAGAAAATCACTGTTCTACTTGAAACTGAAACCAAGCAGGCAAAATCAGATCACGATCTTCTCACAGAGATGTTGCTTTTAGGTGATTTTTGTTGAATTAGGATTGTATTCACACTGCTTTTATAAGAGGAGACACAGGAGACTTCTTTCCAGATTTTCCTGCTAGAGCAAAAGGAACAGGCATTTTGAAGTTATGTTAGTGTAAAGGGGAAGGCAGGATGTGCAGCTGAAATGGGCTGAAATTCTGGGAGAGGTGAGATGCTTGTGGATGTTATGACAGATGGTGACAGTGGCAGGGATGATTTTTGCAGCCTTGTAAATGATGATTCTATGGAAAAGCTCTCCTGGATAAATGGCTTTTGGGTTGTCTGTGGTGTCTATCAGGTTTGGGTACACAATAACTCAAAGGATAAATCCAAAGGCAACCTGTGGATAATGTAAGGAGGCAGATCCGGTTCTTTAGTGCACCACCATGGTTCTCATGAAAAACAATGCAAAGTGAGATAAATGGTCCTGTTAGTCCACTCCTAAAGACATAAAACTGCCCTTCTCTCTGGAAATTCAAGGAGCTGCAGGTCTCCCTAAAGAATCACAGGTTATGTGTGACAGACCCTACAGTGCATGGAGGGCGGTGGTTTACTGCCAAGAGCAGGATGCCTTCACCTTGTCTAAGAGCCATAGGTGGGAAATGAGGGCTAACTGAGGGTTTTGAAAGTATTTGAGACAAAACTTCATTGCATTTGCATTGCATTGCAGCTGGGTATTATCTTATTTCCATGCTGTGTGTTGCTGGTCACACA
Organism: Camarhynchus parvulus; assembly: GCF_901933205.1. NCBI lineage: Eukaryota > Metazoa > Chordata > Aves > Passeriformes > Thraupidae > Camarhynchus > Camarhynchus parvulus. The sequence continues at coordinate 65,236,790 of NC_044586.1, forward strand.
GCGCTCAACACAGTGCCTCCAGTTTCATCAAGGAGGTGAAAAACTGTGTCTGATATTCTTGTGTCAGATTATTGTCCACCTCAGTGTTACACTGAAGGGCTCTTGCCAAAGGTGATGCCCCACACTAAACAAAGAGAGATCTCAGCATAAATTCACAAGATGGTTTGGAAGGTACAATACTGCCTGCCAGGCCAGCAGCAGGGCAAGGATTATAACCAGCAGCTCTGTTCCCCCAATTATGAGAGTATTTTTTTCCCTGAGTGTGTAACAGAGATATCTGCAAGTACAGCACAAGGCTGGCTGCTGTCTTGCCATGTCCTTTAGGTTTATTTCTCTTATTTAACAACTATGCCTACATTCATTGCAAATGATGGATGCCCATGAATGCTATGTTTTGTGAATTTATTTAATTCACCTCTTGTTACTGAAAGCATAGAGGGGCTTCAGCAAAAACAAAACATCTGTGGTCCTTGACAGAGTGACTTAAAGAGAAAGATTAAAGCTTTAAAGGGATGAAACATGTAAGAGAATTAATTGAAACAGGTGGTTGCAGCTAAATGGTACTGTTTAAACTTTAGCATTTCATGGATCAGTAGGAAATTTTACCTGACTACAGTTTTAGACATGCTTCAGAAGGCACAACCAGGGGCTTTAGTTGTAAGTCTTTGCTGAAATTTAGAAACCTGTTCATACTTTGCTGATATTTGAGCTGGTAATAAAGGAAAGAGTCAGACCACACTGTTTAGAAGCAGAAATTACACAAAACCTCCTTGCACTATAAAATTTTGTTCAGTGCCATATACTTTAGCTAATTTATCTCTGTAGTTGCTCTGAATTTAGAATTTATTCATCCATCTTGCTGCCTAAACAATGAGGTATTTCCTTGCATGCTCTAAAGGCACAGAGCAAGACCTGATTTTTGCTGTTTATAACAACAGGTTTGAAAATGGAGTTTAATAGATTTATGAATGGCATCATTTTACAGGGTCACCTAAATCCATAAGGGACTGTTTTCAATGATGAACTTTTCTGTTCTCTTTCTATTACTGCAAGGACAGTGCACAGGATACAGATCCTGTTCATTTGGCTTCCAGCATCACTCAATGTCTGAGCATTTGAACAATCAGAAGGGATACATTAAACAAGTTGCAAGTTATAAAGTCATCAATTATATGATATATAAAATAGACTTAAAAAATAGAACAAGACAAGCTATTTAAAATGTTTAATGTTGTTGGTTACTGTGAGGTGTATCTTCCTTTTGCGTGTCTACCTTGATTTACTAAGAGCAAATATTTATTATTACAGATCTCTCCAGGGCTGGAAAATTAGGAACAAGCAATCAAAGCTGAATGGTCATTTTGTAGTCTTACCTGGAGCTCCAGGTGTCCATAGAAGTGTAGAAGGGCTTGGATTGGAAGGGACCTTATAAATCCTCTGGTTCCAACCCCCTTCCACGGGCAAGGACACCTTACACTAGACCAGGTTGTTCAGAGTCCCATCCAGCCTGGCCTTGAACACATCCAAAGTTGGGGCACCCACACATTTTCTGGGCAAACTGTGCCAGGGCCTCACAACCCTTTGAGTAAAAAGTTTTCTCTTTATGTCCACTTTATAATATCTTTTATTTTAAAACTGTTGCCCCCTGTGCTATCAGTATCTTTCTTTGCAAAATTACGACTACTAAAGACAGACACATCCAGTCCTGCAAATACAACTGTGTGCGACAAACTATTAATGGCAACAAGAAGAGGAAAAAACAAATATTCAGCCTTAAAAACCATGTTCCAAGCCAAGTCCCCCACCCTGGATGGCTTTGAACACAGATGATCTTTGCAGCTTCCTCAGTTATCCCCAGGCTGGGGTGAGGGCCAGAGCTCAGGCACCAAGGGAGGTCCTCAGGCTGCAGAAGCTTGATCAGATCCCTCATTTCTGCTGGGAGGAGCGGTGCTTGGGAGGAGGCTTTAAAAGGTCAAGCCAACAGGGAAGGTTAAGTCCAGTGTCTTTCTGACAATCTGAAAAGCAAAAGCCTGTGTGAGCAGATAGGCCCTCAGCATTCCCTGGAAATCTGGCTCCTTAGCCAACATAAATCTGCCGAGTTGGGCTGGTGTCAGTGGGGTTATTTGTCAGCTGAGTGCTGGTCCCCTATGAGCAGCAAACTGCTTTGCTGGCAGGAGGAAGAAAGGAGTTCACTGTCTGGATTGTGCTAAAAATACCCCAGATTTAACCCCTTCCCACCAAAACCCAGAGGCAGCTGGATCAGGCTGAGCAAATCTCCAGCAAGCACAATGCACACACTGAAAGGAGATTGGGATCCAAGCCACAGCAGGACTCACACAGCTGTGCAAAACTTGAACAGGACCAGAAAGGAACTGGGAGCAGCTGTGAGGAGAGGCTGAAAAGGCTCCCTGGAAGACGCATGGATGTGTCAGCAGGCAGGATCAGGTAACAGATGTGGTTTGCAGGGCGCTGTGCTGCAATGCTGATCAAGCCCACACACTTAGAGCAGCTGAGTGGGACGGGTCTTTGGAGTCAACCCGAAAAGGAGCCACTGCTGAGCAGAGGCTGCTGTGTCAGACAGGTGCTGAACAAGGAGACTTTGTGTGCTTTGCCAACAGGCACGAGGAGAGGGTTTCTCCTGGAATCACAGCACTCATTTGCAGGAGGGCGAAGTTCAAATTCAATCGCGGCACTTTCTGAATTTTAAATCTGCCGACGCGGGTCTGATGCTGTTTCAGCACCAATAATGATATAAGAATTATTTATAAGGTAACAGGATGGACAACGCAAAATCCAGCTGAAAACATAAACTAGGCCAAAGGTTTTGACTTTCTCAGTGGTCATACTGATAAATAAGCCTTTAAAAATAACTGAACCAGCAGCTGTCCTCCCAGTTATTAATTGGCACCCATACAGCTGATGGCTTGCATAAGATCTTTTTTTCAAAGAGAATGCAAAATTCAATGGAAAATGATATTTTGGGTGCACTTAAGGTGTTCTTTCATGGTGTATAAGGTTGCTTAAATCCATTTGAGGAGCTGGCTAACTTTAAAACTACTATTAAAGGGAGGACCGACACATAATACAATGAGTTAATTCCAAAATTTGCTGATCCAACCAAAACCTATTGTTACTAGATCTACAAAAGGCAAATTAACCACAAAATGCAAATTAATCTAAGGAAAGAAAACTGTACCTAATTTGGCTCTGTATTTTTTTAAGCTAATTCAGGGATGTGCCCCAAGCTTGTAAGGAAATACTCAAAATGTCATTTTAGAAAATGCAAACTGTGTAATTGAATAATGTGGAATTCATCATGCTTGTGCTCATGGAGACACCTAGAAAAAGCACGTGCTCCCTATGTGCTGAACAGAACAGAAATAAATTATTTTCTAAGAAAAGTCTCAAGGATTGACAGCAAACTTTTGTGGTGCCGAATACACAATGTACATTACTGGCCCCATGAGATATAAAAGTGTAAGTTATCCCCAGCATACATCCAGTAGCTCCAGCTGGTCTTATTCTGCCCTGAATACTCCCCTTCAAGGATTTCACAGTGACAGCAACATAAAAAGTATTTTTGGAACTTGCCTTTTGTTATTTTATTAAAATACTCAGAAATATGTTTGATTCTTCTAAGAGGTTTTCACTTCATTGATCTTCAACCAGAAACAAATTAAATCTACAAAATTAGATAGTGTAATTTTTTTTATTGGATACAACAAGATCATGCAGTGGTTCTAGAGCCCCACAAAACAAAACAAAACAAAACATATCTCTATTGTTTGCAAGGGAAGTTGAGTCCTGTTCTTATCAATTTCTGTTTCTTGATGGTGCACTGTGAATTAGATAAAGGTGGCCCAGTCCTGAAAAGTGATTGTGAGACTGAATGTCAAGTGATTATATTTTTGGTAGGTGGTTTTCAAATATGAATTACCTGCTTTTGCTTTTCCCTGTTTGAGTTGTGTTCAAGGTTAAAGTAGAGGAGAACAAAACCAAACCAAACCAACAAGTGAGATGGGTAGTGGAGATATAGGACATAAAAATATATAAACTTGAGATCTTCCAAAGACTATAACACCACAAATCTATAGATAGTGACTTAGTGAAAATCCATGAACCTTTAAAAAGTTATCAATTTTTCCCCCTCCTGAGATCCTCAGCTTGGGAAATACCCAACACAGGGCACTTAAAAGTCAGAATTCAAAAATTTTCTTACATCAGCTGTGAAGACACCTGGGAGCTGGGGACTGAGGTGCTGTAAATAAATTACAAAACCTGTCTCCCCTAAATGGTGGCTGCCCAGTCTCTTCTAGGACATTTCTGAGCTCCATGCTAACACAAATTGTCACCTCTGCTTGTAATCCTAATTAATTCCAAGGGGAATGCTTGGTTGTTGGCGAGATCGAGTCTTCCTCCTCAAATCCACCATGGATAAATTACATGCAAGAGAGAGTTCCCATCCTGCACAGATACCTCTATTTGAATTGACACTGAACTGCTTCCTCAGGCAGGAATTCCTGGAATTAAGGTGCAATATGTGCATGCACCATCGCATTCATCCACACAAATATGTGGTTACACCTTGCTTGACACCAGCTTACATTTCCAAGCTTTATGATTGCAAGCCTTGTTCAGGAATGAAGTTTTTTTACAGTTATCCAGACTGCAGCATATGTTAACAAGAATGTGAGGTAATAATTATAAAACTTATTCTACCTTTATGTCTTTAGTTTCAAAGCGACACAGAAATATGTCTGTGTGTATTTAAAGTATGTCTGTTAGTATTCCTTGAACCTATTCCTTGTGCTTTCTTAATGCTGGAATTGTCACATTGCTGTGGTAATCAGGTTCCTTAGTGTGGGATTCACCCTAATTAGGGTGAAATTCTACTTGCATGATATTGGCTCTCTCAAAATTAGCATCACTATTAGCATGTTCCTTGGTTACCCCTGCTGTTGGTGGGGAGAGGCACCTCCAGGAGCCTCTCCAGTTCATCCTGGTCCCTTGGATGGTGACATGTTTCAAAGATAAATTCTCTGTGTTCTCTTAGCAGAATTAGAGGTGTTAGAGGTGAGAGAATGTCTTTGCTTCCTCCAAGTAAGAGTCTCTGCACTACCCAACCTGTGATTTGCTTGGCATTATAAAGGCCAAAATAATCAAGTTCTTGCATCAAAGACCTTTTGAGTCCAAAGCTCTGTGCTTATGAGTCATTAGAGCCCTAGGATCAATGGCAAGTGTGGTTTTACAGCAAATAAGGTATCACAATAACCAGAGTAAGGGCCCTGTGCCTAAAATCCTGTTTTGAAAATGTTGGTTTTAGCCTCTAGTTTCCAGTTTAATCACCTACTTAATACTTCACATACCTACGTCAAAGAAGTGCTGTGAGATTTAATTAATTTTTGTAAGGATCTTTGAGATCTTCAGATAAGAGGTACTATACTGTGTAAGTGCCAAGTATTACTACCTCACTGAAGAGACTTATCACAGAAAAGGTTAAGGTCAATTAACATTTTCTTGCCATTTATGCATATATTTTCAGATCACAAAAAGAAACTGGTGTCAATTTACTTAATTTCTCTTGTATTCATTTTCAAATGAGTTATTTATAATTGATATAAGTTGAAGACTTAGAGATCATCAAAATGGCAATAAATTATACCCTCCTTATAAGCTTCTAACACCCTATGGTTTTAGCCTGCTTTGTTTTAATTGAAATGTGAGTGTTTCAATTAGGCATTATAATTAAAAAGTTTCAGGATCAAATTATGCATCTTTTAAAAAATTGCTCAGGCAAGCACCAAAAAACCCAACACAAAACCTCACTATGAGTCCTTGGAAAAGTCTGTATAGGCAATGCCTCCATGGGGTTTTGAGTATCAAATCTACAGTTTAATTGAAGCAGCAAAAAAGTCTGGGGTTTTTTTCACAAAAACTGTTGCTTTACTAGATATCTGAAAAAGGGACATTTAATTGATGAAATTTAAAGAAATCTATTGTGAAAATCATATTTAAATACTTTCTTAATCACACAAATTTTCTCACATGCATCACTGCACTCTTAAATGATTTACATTAAAGTTTTTCAGATAATGTCAAAATCCTCAAATCCTAAAAAATATTGTCAGGATTTGGGTAATTTTTAGAGAAAAAATCTGTGAGAATCAAGTTGAGAGACATGTAGATCAAACTAACTACACTGTGAATCCCTTCCATTACACATGGAATATTACAATTAAAACTATTCCATCTTGCCACCATCTTAAGATCTTGATTTACATTTTGTCCATTAAGGCTGCTTGAGTTAAAAAATAGAAAAAAAAAGATAAAGCTTAGTCAAGAACATTTTCATAAATAAACAATAAACACAGTTAATCACTGTGCTGCTTCTAGAGGGGTTGTGTTATTGGAGTATTCAATAAGCCAGGTGTTTTTCAAAATACTTTTGAATCCTCAAAATATTGAGCATAAATGTTTAAACAGATATATATTTGCTGTTCTCTAATTTAGGACTACACTATTCATTCACTCCATTTGCAAAAATATTTTGGGAAACTCTCATATGAATTAGGTGACTAGTCGCACCTGGATTTTCTTTAAATCATTCTCTTTCTTCTTAAATTGTATTATAATCTCAGAGGGTGCAGATACTAGTTTTGTTACTGATTTTGTGAGAGCAGGTGCTAATATTTTGTTGCTATTAGAAAGATGATTGAAGTTGGGATTTACTTATGCAACTCACAGAATTACAGAATCAAAAAATTAGCTGGGTTGGAAGGGACCCACAAAGATCCCTGAGTCCTGCACAGGACACCCCAAGAGTCACACCCTGTGCCTGACAGCATTGTTCAAACGCTGCTTGAACTCTGCCAGGCTCAGTGCTGTGACCTGGGGAGCCTCTTCCAGCGCCCAACCACCTCTGGGTGAAAAACCTTTTCCTAATATCCACCCTAACCTCCCCTGACACAACTTGAGGCCATTCCCTGTCGCTGGTCACCACAGGACAGAGATCAGTGTCTGTCCCTCCTCTTCCCCACAAAAGGAATTTGTAACTGGGTCTCCCCACGGTCTCCTCTTTTACAGGCTGAACACACCAAGTGCCCTCAGTTTCTCCTCCTTTGGCTTGTCCTCAAGGCTCTTCACCATCTTTGGTGCCCTCCTTTGGATGCTCTCTAATAGTTTAATAGCTTTCTTTTATTGTGGTGACCAGAACTGCGCACAGGACTCGAGGTGAGGCCTCCCCACCACAGAGTAGGGTGGGAGAGAAGAGCTAAGGCTTAAGCAAGTGGGATTTACTCATAGAATAGAGGTTCTAGAAAAAAAAAAATCTTTAAATAACTTTAAAAAGCTGAGGAGGAATGTGAAGAACTAAGAGATAAATCATACAGAGAAGGAAAAGTCATTTAGTCCTGTAAAATGCTGAGATTCCTATATCTTCATTAGCCTCACTGGAGAAAACAAGTTAAGGGGACCTGCAAGTAAAAACCCCTGAATTTTATATACCAATACTTAATCAGCTCCAGAATAATTGATGTAATAAATAATGTTAAAAATTCTTGTATAATAATTCCTTAATGTTCTTCTTTTGCTGCCTGCCATGCAGATGGAAGCAGGTGAAACCTTCAGCTCATGCACACTGATCCTCTATACATCAGGAAACATTTTATTGTGCCTAAATTGAACCCAACTGCAATTTGTTTGGCTACCACAAAGACATCCATGCTTGACATGAAGACACCAGGGACAGAGGAACCAACACTTCCACTGGTAATTTGTTCCACTGTTTAATCCCTTTCTCTGTTTACAGCAGGTACCCACTTTGCACTCTGAATTTGGCTTGGTTCAGCATTGCTCTGTTACAGCTCTCTCTGCTAGACGAAATAGACATTTAAAACCTCTGGTTTCCTGCTCCTGGATGTACTTATCACATCACCTCTCAACCTCCCTGCGAGCCAGGGCTGTGCATGAGGAGCAGCTCCAAGGGAAGAGGATGGAGTTAATTGACAGAGGAAAGCCATTCTGAAATGAATCTGGGAAGCTGTCCTAGGAAAAAACCATCTCACCTCTAGAAGAAATTACCTTCAATGGGAAATCAAGTAAGATTGTACTGGCGAAAGTAGATTTCCCTGTGTTTGAGGAATTGTGTCCCGCAGCCACAACTTTTTTCTCAGGGCAAGCAAATTCATACAGGATCCATACATGTGTGCACTTAAACAAAAGAAATCCTGTAACCCTTTTAATTAAGGAAATGAAAGACATTGCTTTCTAGCATTTAAATAATTTTTGTAAATTCACCTTCTTAAAAAAATATTATAAGCCCAACAAGAGCAAGCAAGATTATTTGGCTACAAATGCCACATAAATATTTAGTATCAATATTTTGCTTCTTCTCAAAGATTTACAATTGTCCTTCTGGCCTAATAACTCACTGTGACTTTATATTGAACTCCTGTTACACTGCAGTACTACAGAATTTTAGGGTTAGTGGCTTACCAGGATGCAATCCCCAATTCTGTAATGTTCCTCACATTAACATGTTCATCTAAATGCACAGATGAAAATGTTTGTTTTCTTTGAATGGACCCTGCTTGTCAGATTGCTCTGCAGGAAATCCTTGTCACGATCATTATCTATCTTTCTGCCAATAATTACCTGTTTTTTGGCAGCGGTATCATGTTTACTTCTCCATCACTATGGAAACACTGAATTTTCTCAGCCCTAATATAGATTCCTGTAGAATCCTACTAGAAATGCTTTCACAGAGTGAAATGATTTCTGTAAGCATTTTTTCTGATGTCCATTTAATCTTCAATGTTTAAAGGATTTTCTGTGAAGCTATTCTTTTATCACAGTATTACTTGGTACTTTTCAAAAGACCAAGCCTACGGGTATTTATATTCCCATATATTATGGACTTTGTCAGAGTTTGGGCACCAGAGTGCAAAAGAGCTACTCAGACTCTTATTAAGGATTGTGGCATCACAAACATACAACTTCTTTTTTTTTAGCTCTGAGAAATATTTTTTTTTTCAAAAATAGGATGTAGAATTTAAATGCCTCTTTTCTTAATCATAGTAGAGAACAAAACTGCTCAAACTGAGATCTTGCTTTGGAGACATTTCTGTTGATGCTCCAAATTCCAGAACTCTTCAAACTCAGTATGTTCTTTGAAATCTATTTCAGCTAAGGTGCTTCTTTGGAGATGTTTTAGTTAAGGCTTTAAATGAACTTTCTGCTCCAAGTGCATGGCCAGGGCTGACTCCGCAGCTCTCACTTTTCCAAAAGAAGGAATTCTCACTTTTCTCATCTTTCCACCTCCCCGTGCCAGCTCTCAGCCACATGCTCCAGCTGTTTTTCACACACCAGCTCTGACATTTGTCTGCGTTCTTGATGAGTCATTTCACCCATTAAAGCAGAAGAAAATGAACCCAGCAAAAGAGTGAATAAATTCAAGTGAGGTTTTTGCAAGCTAAATTAGCTCACCAAAGGGTCAGATAAGCTCTGCAGATAGAAAGAAATGGCTTGAAATTGAAGGAGTTGGGAAAGGGGAGGAGAAGCTAAGGGAGGGAGGATCAATACTGTATTTTCAAGCAACAGAAATATGTTGGGTTGACTTAGAGGACCTGTCTGCCTGCAGCCCTTGACAGCAACTTCCACAACTCTTTTGGCCCAAGGATTTACACACTGCTCAAACCCATCTGAAGAATTATATGAAGCAGGTGTTGTAAATCTCCTTGTCAGGTCATTTTAGGCATTGTAAAACCTAACTTGCATAACAAAAGTAATATGTTTCATCTCTTAATTAGCTATACCAAACTCACAGTCTCATCAAAGATGACATTCAAATTTGTAAAAGTTTTTTATTTGCATTAATTAATGCTGGCTGATATTTCATTGTTTGGATTTAGATCCACTTAATTCCTATTTATTTTTTACACAGTTTCCATAACTTTATATCACTCTGGCAACCCTGAAGTTTACCAGATGATTCCTTGTGTCCTTTCTGAATATTACCTCATTACTATTTTTTTCAGTCTTCAGGTTTTTTCTGATATTTAAATACATTAAAAATATGTTATTAAATGAAATGCAATGCAATTAATATTTCATTGAATGAATGTAATGTGTGAGTTGTCTGTTGATAGAAAAAGTAATATATATTAGGTGTTCTGTTATGTACTCTTCAGTTTTTAATGAATTAAGAAATGTTTCATCTTCCTCAAACTGAATCTCCTATCATACCATATTTCTTTTCCTAAATGAGTGCCTATTCTTCTGAATGAATTCCAGACTGTTTTTAAGACCTTGAAAACTTTATCCTGGGGGAGAACATAAAAAACCTTCAAAACATTCTCACAACTGAGAAGGAATGGCATTTCTCTTGGGTTTCCACGGGATGAAAAGAGTAGTGCTGGGAAATCAGAATATCTCTGATTATTACTGTATTTCTTACAGAAATGGTTGTACTTTTAAGGAAGAGTTATGCTGTCTTAGTTCTATAAAGGACTAAGAAAACACTTACAACAAGGGAAAAACTGAGGTAGGATTAGACCATGAGTATTACTGTATTGCACAGTATTTCCAAATTAAGTCGTATAACAGCGCGATGAACTTTTCAGGTCATTGATTTCCTGTACATTCTTGTTAGGATACTGTAATGGGTGGTCAGAAAGACTCAAAACAGAAAAGAAAAAAAAAAGAAAAAAGAAACCAACAGCAATAACTGAAAAGTGTTGTAATGATTGCAGCAAACAGTGGCCCAATGAGGTATAGAACACTTCCATCTCCCTGCTTCTTTCAGAGATTCATTACCTTGGACTATTAGTAAAAGATGGGTGCAAACAAGAGTGCGTATTTTTTTTTAAAAAAGATCATACAGCATAATTTTGAATGACCATTATCAGGAAAGGTGGTTATCACAATTTGCAAACCATAATTCTCTGCAAAAGAACAGCTATATTTAAATTCAGTGACTTAACCAAGAATATCAGTTTCAAAGGCAAGAAAGTAGAAAGAGTATCCTTATAGTCCTTGGAGGACTTCAAGCATCACTTCTAAGCCTGCTCTCCCTTTCTACATTCTATCATAGTGTAGGAATTCCACAATGATTTATAAAAGGAAGATTTTCAAAGGCACAAATGGGAGTCAGGCGTCCGATTTCCATTGGTTCAGGCACCCAACTCCCATTTGTATTTTAAGAAAATCCTCCCTTAGAGATGTGAAAGATAAAGTAGTAAAGTAACTTCTGTTCTAAGGCCAGGAACATTTGCCTTAATTTTTTACATAGACTTCCATTTTGGTTTCTTTTGATTTGATATCAAAGCCAATAGAATTCTGCATTTTAAAAAAGAAAGACTGGATGATCTAATATCTTTGACTTTGCTGGTTTCTGTGGTTCTGTCATGCACACAGTGGGATGTTGAATATGAAACTAAGTAATTTAAAGACAATTCCCCCCTTTCAGTCTGTCCTCTTATTTTTGCTTTTTAAAACTAATGTATAGTTTAAAAGGAATATAAAACAAACTACCTAATACACTTTGGAGTTAAGAGGAGGAAACAATGGGCAGTAGGAGAATAGATAACTTGGCCAAAAAATACGCAAGTGTAAACAACACTCTTGTCTAATGTATTTTTTAAAATTTGCTTTGTTGTTGTTCTTGACGGATTTTTATTTTTGTAAGAAGGAAAAGGTGCTAAAAGTATTTTGTTTTGAATTAAATACCACATTTTTAATTTAAAAATTCTAATTTGCATTACCCATTTTTACCAAAACACAAGCACTTTGGAATTTTTTTAAGAAATGGAAAATGAAAAATTCCAAAAAAGTATTTTAACCAGTTCCCTTCCTCTTTTCAAGGAATTCTGCTAAGTAGAGTCAACTGTAATATGTCTAGGTCCAGAGATGAATTTCACCAGTTCTCCCACAAAGTCAAAGGAGGTGTAAAAATTATACTTTTTGTCTGAGATGTGTCTTCATTAACAAGTTGCACATCCAAAATCCACTAAAAATACTATTTTCAGACTAGGTCTCATCTTCACCTCTGTTTTGTAATATTTTTTCTCCTGCAAAACTATTGAACAGGATGACAAAACAAAAAGTATGCAAATTATTGGTGCCCTTCTTATTTCTATATGGCAGAGTGATTTTACGCCCACATTTCTCTTTCCCAGTCATTCTGCATCCATTCATAGGATCAGGTGGAAGGGACTTCTGGAGGATGTTTAGTTCCCCCCTGTGGTTCAAGCAGGGTCACAAGACTGTTGCCTGGGACAACACCCAGATTCCACTGAAATATGCCCAAGGATGGAGATTTCACCACTTCTCTGGTCACCCTTCTTGCCTGATCAGATTCATTCATGTCCCCCACTTGGAAAGGAACCTCAGGCCTCCTTGTTAGGTGACACCAGGACACAATTCAGGTGATAAATGTTTCCAAAGGTCATGCCATGTAGGAAATATGGATGAAATCACACCTTGTTTTGTCCTCTCCCTGCACAGTCCTTCCGTAGTGCTCCAGCAAGTTTATGCCTCCCTCATGGCTCTTGTGCATGTTCAAAGCTTACAGCTCATACCATAACATTCTCTGGTGCTCTGTCACAGGTTGTTCAGAACTGAAAAAAACCCCAAACATCTCAAACCTTTCACAAATGAATGAATAATAAATCTTAAGGGCACAGATATGCCACTTTCCCCAGAATGACAGCCAGGTGAAGAAGGTTATGGAGGTGGGGAGGCTTCTGGTCCATGTGGCTGTGGGATGCTGGGGTGAGGGCCAGAAATTGCTGCCAGGACAAGGTTATTTAACCATGTCCATACAGAAAGCAGAAGGTTTATGATCTAACTGAACTCAATGGCGGGTGTAATTCTCTACCCTAAAATTGTCTGATTTTTGCTTGACCAAATTTACTGTATAATCCTTCATTCTGTTTTCTTTTCCTTCAGTCAAAGAATGCAGGAAGGACACTTTTCTCAATACAGCAACCTGAGTCATCCCTACAATGAAGGAAATTCAAATGGAGGAAGTGGGTGCAAGAAGTTTTTGCGGGGTGAATCAATTGTATCTTCAGTTCAAACAACTGTGATTAATTTGTGTGGGTCTAAAAAAGGAAGGGAACCCACTCAGGGAGCGAGGAAGTGTCAAGATAATGCACATATCTGCCTTCAGAGTGCTCTTGATGCTTAGAAATGCCGCATAGGCATGCAGTTATCTCTTCTCCTTGGTTTCTCTAAGGGATGCAGAGTCTACATTTCATCAATATGAAGTCATTTCCATAAAAGAAGACTCTAAACAAAATGCAGCTGCTGTGTTTGACAAAGGTGTGTTTTAGCTTTGAAATATTAGAGAAACAATTTTATTTGTCATCCAGAAGCCCACTGAATTTGAAAGGAGGCTGAGCACCAAATAGCATGTCTTATTGCCTCTTTTGTATGGAATAAAAGTGCCAATGGGTTAGAAACTTGCTTTAATTCAGGAACAGAGAGGCATCAACAAGAACAAGATCAAGATAAGAAATCCCAGTGCAAAGGTCGAAAGTCCTGAGCATGAGGGAATAAACCATTACATTCAGAAGTACATTTTAAAAGGAGAAAACACGCTAACAATCTGCCCCAAAACAATTTGAAATCAATAAGTGTGTCAGACAAAGGATGGAATAGAAGCCATGCTGTTTTATATATTATATTAAAACAGCAACACAATCTTAAATTTTGATCCTTTTATAAAACAATACAGAAATTGATTTTTTTTGTAAGGAAAAAAATAAAAGAGAAAAAGAAAAAAAAATGAAAGAAAAATACCCCACCAGCTGTTTCCTGGCCAAGGAAACCACAGGGGCTCTTGCTCTGTACTTCAGGAAATGGCCAGCTTCCCAGGGTAGTTTAAGTCCCCTGCAGCCTGCAGTGTCAGCAGAGCTGGTCATTTACAAATCAGTAGGGTTTTGTTAGAAGTTTGTTTGTCTTCAAATGAACCCACCCAGCTTGTGGCTGGATTTTTTGAGCTATAAATAGAGGAGAAGTGCATAAAATTCTTTCAGAACGAAACAAAAAAGTATGGGTAGTGGGAAGGGTGAGAAAGAAGGCGCAGGTCAGCTTTTTGACACTGAGAGATGAAGATTGGGAAATACTCTGTTTATTTTTTTAATGCTATGGAATGTGGAGTAAGCAAACTTCCAAAAAAGCATTCCTCACCACCCTGTAAGGCCATGTTCAGATGATGGGAACTCTACAAATCCTGACCTCCTTCCTTTGCTGCCCTTCGTCCTTCCATATTAATGAGTTTGGACCCCTAAAGAGTAATTTTGTTGAGTCTGTTGAAAATATAGTTATTTGAATTCTTACAGAGTGAGAATGTTACCATCTATATGCCCAATAGAGTTTTAAATGCTACCAAAAATTTTTTCTTTGTTTTTTACCAAGACAATGAGTCCTGCTGGCAATCCTGCTCTTTCTGCTTGTTTATTTAAACCAGAGTGCTCCTTTCTGTTCATTTCACACTGATTGCCTTTCAATTTCACAGTGCCTTCTAGTTGAGTTTGTAAAGTTGCCACTAAGGAGCCCTGCTCTAAGTCTTTCCATGGAAAGACAACAGGAATTGTTCACAGTATTCACACTTTTTTCCCACTGCAACATATCCTGGTGGATGTGTTAGTTACCACAGCAACAATTAAGACTAGTTTTTTCCTTCTCTTTTAATAATAAGAACAATCAGTAGCTCCTGAAACATTTTCAGATAAATTTGTGTCTCAGATTTAAATTATGCAATGTAAAGTTTTTCTTGATGATATGCTCTTGCTAATATCTAAAAGGGTAGAAGATAAGGTATTGGGTGATTTGGATGATCTATACCTTTTTTCCTCCCTCAGATCGGGGCTTACATGACATTGGCCTGTTTCTGTTGATGTGAAGTAGGAGAGCTGGAAAGGGAGCAGGCTAGTCTTATATACATAAATAAGAAAAAATAATTAGCCCTTCAGTGTAATTACTCAGAGAATTTAAATGAGAGTCAGATACTCAAGAGCTGTTCTCTGGGTTGGAAAGGTGAGTATAACAATATAGGGAACATTAAATGTATCCCAAACTTCATATCTCCCCACAACCATCTTTAGAAGTCTTCATGCTGTAAAGCGCTTGAACCACACATCCGTGATAGCACATGAAAATTTGGATCATTGCATTGGTCTCTGTGAAGTTACCATACCACTGCAAGTAGGAGAATTGAAAGGTAGTTGTAGTAAAAGTTATTGTTCTGGAAAGAAACAATGGTGATCAATTAAGAAGGAATAATTGAAAAAGGAAAGACTGTGAGCTGAATCAAGAAACCAGGCATGGAAGAAAGACTTCTACAAGAGTGCAAATACTGAGCAACTCCACTCAGGTCACAGACCATGAACTCAAGTGTTCAAAAATGTGTCAGAGTGGTGCTTAGGGACATGGTTTAGTGCTGGATCTAGCAGTGTTTGGCTGATGTTTGGACTTGGCAATCTTAGAGGTCTTTTCCAACCTAAATGGTTCTGACTCAGACTGCGTGTAAGGGAAGCAGGGAAGGCTCCAGTCCTAACATGTTCCAGCTACCCCAGCAGTGCTTCTAGCCACATCTACAGCCTGGTTCCTCCTGCCTGTTCTTCTGGTTGCTTTATGCTGTGTACAGGCACTCAAGGTGTCCCGTTTTGACAGGGTTTACCACATTAATTTTAGTCAAAATCAAAGTTTATGGCCATCCCTCCTACCCCCATTTTAAGGCCCTCCCCAGCAGTGTGGCAAAACATTGTGGGAAATGTGAAACCTGTCTTTTGCCAGCAGTCCTCAGTTTTCAAAGAAGTAGTCCAGGCACTGCACCTAAAGAAAAACTTGTTTTCAATTCCTCATTCTGCTGTTTCGCTTAGAAAGAAAGAGTGACTTGGTAAAACTGTTTCTCGCCTTGCATCAACAACCACCAAGTAATTGTGTATAGATAATCCTGTGTCTGCCTGCACAAATGGAAATATGAATCTCTATTGGGATTGTGATGAAGAAGTATAGTCATTAATTAGATGCCACAATTCTTTAGTGCCAGGAAGAACAAGCCATTACTGAATTTGAAGTGATCCTCATATTTCCTACAATAACACCATGTGGCTGGAAAACTCAGCTTGTATCCAACTAATAGTTCATGAAAAAAGAGATTACATGTTTTATAACCTTTCCAAAACACACTTGCTAACATACTTATAATGCTTGAGAGTATTTAAGGTCACCTGAAACAGCAGCCTTTACATTTAAAACAGATGTGCCCATATACAGCTGTGAAAGAATGCAGTGCTTTGGGTTTTGTGTAACAAGCACTGGTGCTTCCCAGCTCTTTGCCATTTTGACACTTAGAGCTTACACACAGGACTGCTTTGGAGTGGGATATTTAGTGTGTATTCACAGAGATGATTAAAAAAATTACTTTATGCACAGCTGTCTGCAAAGGCTTGTGCATAAACACTCTAACTAAACATGTTATCCTTTGCAGTATCAGTTCCTCCCATTTCCTTGCCTATTTGCACTGGATCAAGGTATTTACCAAGACTGAACACCAATGGCACCCTTGGCTTGCCAGTTCATTGCTACTGGATCTGCAGTGAGAGGTGGAGAGGAATTATTCCACAGCCTTTTCTGGTCCATGTGCTGTGCTAAGCTGAGGTTAAGTAGGCACTTGGCTTCTTCTATTGTGTGTGCCTGAACCCAGTTTTTAAATTTCCACAGCAGAGACATACAGAGGAAAACCAAGTAATAATCCAAGCCTTCACAGAATCAAAGAACATAGAATATTCTGATTTGGAAGGGACATCCAAGGACCATTGAGTCCAACTCCTGGCCCTGCACAGGACAATCCCAAGAGTCCCACTGTGTCCCTGAGAGCATTGTCCAAACACTCCTTAGGTTCTGTCAGGCTTGTGCTGTGGCCACTGCTCTGGGGATTCTGTTCCAGTGCCTAAACAACCTCTGGGAAAAGGATATTTTTCTAATATCCAACCTAGACCTCCCCTGAAACAGTTTCATGCCATTTCTTGGGTTCTGTCACTAATCACTGGAGTGAAACGATCAGTGCTTGACCCTCTTCTTCCCCAGATAAGGAAGCCTTTTGTAATTATAATCCACCACATATTGAAATTTCCCAACCATAGTAAAGAATCCTAGTCTTCTGCTTCTTTAACATCACAAGAGGACATTTAAAAATCTTTCCAAAATAATGCTGACACCACAATTTTATACAGTGTTGATGAAAGATCAATCCTGCTCATTCCAGGTGTGCTTTGTGGAGGAAAGGAGCAATGTGTGGGCCTTGGGAGGCTCGAGATTGGTAGAGCTGTATTGCCATGAAGGCAGTCTATGAACAGGCACAAAAATCCCTTCCCTTTCTGGTTAAAACTGACATCATAAATCAGAGAACAAGAACAGAGCTCAGAGAAGAGTTGTAGTTCAGTGCTGGTCGCATTGGGAATATGCTGGTTTTCTCTGTCTATAGTATAAAAGAGTTTGGTCTCTTGAAGAACAAGATGATTTAAAATCTGATTAATGAACCAGGCTCAGCTCCATGTGCTGGTGAAGTGCACACCCCTAACCAGGTCAGAAGGTCAGAGTGGTTTCTCAAAACATCTTCCTGGCCATAAGAACCAGACATCCATTGAGCAATGGAGTTGTTTCCTCATGCAGTGGATTTTAGAGAGGCTGCTCCTCCCACCTGAATATCTGTGAATCCATTCAGCTCCTGGGGTGTGTG
This sequence comes from Camarhynchus parvulus, assembly GCF_901933205.1. NCBI lineage: Eukaryota > Metazoa > Chordata > Aves > Passeriformes > Thraupidae > Camarhynchus > Camarhynchus parvulus. Next base: position 65,254,536 of record NC_044586.1, read on the forward strand.
TCATGAGACCAGCCCAAAAACTCACACTGGTACTCAGAGGGATGGAATCTTCTCTCGAAACACATAGAAAAGTTCAGGATGGCTCTTTGCAGACTCAAAAGGAAAGAAGATATCCACACTAGAAACTTAGGAAGAATTATTCTTCAAGGCACTTTACACTGCAAAATATAGCAAAGTCCTGTGAGAGTCGCCTGGGGTGCCAAGTCTGCCTAAGACAAAAGGTCAGTCATGAAAACTGGAAAATTCATGACTTTCACACAACCTCTGGCATCCAATTGAGCTATATATCCAAAATCTACAGTTTGAACAGAACTTTAATATCTTGGATAGGATATTCTGGCTCTTTGGACCCAAATCAGTTCTCTTTCTGTTAGGTGGCCTGGAAGCAGCTGCTGAAATTTGCAACATCAATACTTGGTTTTGGTTGCTTTATAAATGTGAAATATTTCATTTAAAGTTAACTAATTCTCTTTGGACTTCTGTGGGCACAGATTTTGGGCTCAACCCATGGAAATGAAGATAAGAAAAATAGCAGAAAAAAAAGCAAGATTAAATAGGCTGGGATAGAGGGACGAAGAAAATGAAGTTAAATATTTATTAATAGCTCTTAAGGAAAGTTAGGTGAAATCTTAAGAAAGAAACAGCAAAGGTAGGACAGCAAATCAAGGAAAGCAAAGCAGCAGGAGAAACAGAGGCTAGGCATCACTTTGTCAAGCTATTACTGTCTCTCTGTGGCAGAGGGACTGGAAAAATAAAAGTAAATGTCAGATCAGTTATGCTGATTTCTGTCTATTGCAGGTATTTTTCTGGTCTTCATTATCATAGTATCATAACACTTTCCCATCTAACTATTTATCCTCACGACACCTCTCTGAGGTAGGGCACTGCTATTATTCCTATTATACAGCTGGAGTGAGCTTGGGTAATGGAGCAGATTCTTAGCTGGCATAAATTGTCACAGCTCCATTAACTCTGGTGTGAGAGGACTTCATGGAGTTTTGGATCTGCCACTAAATGAATCTGCCTTCCCCCTGGAAGCCAGGGGAGGAGAGAGGCAGCAAGCCCTCAGGTTTTCCAAGCCCTTAACTACCTCTCTGCCCACAAGACCCTCCTGCCTCTGTTTGGATAATCTGTGATCTTTGGGCCAAGCCCTGCTGGCTTTATTCTTGCAAGAAAAGTCAATGAAGTCTACGTGGAATTATTCACATAAAGCCTGCAGGACAGAGCTCGTTAGGTGTCAAGGATTGTGCACCACAGAAAGGCTGAAACTGTAGGAACACCCCACAGCCCCTGATGTGTCTGACTTTGGAGAATTACAGGAATGAAACACAGAACTGACGAGTGACAGCCAGTGCAAGGTGGAAAACAGAAGGAGCACAGAGAAGTGTGCAAACACACAGGGATTCTGATGTGGAATCAAACCCCAGTGTAGCAAGAAAGTTTGAATAAAAGCCACACAAATTATTTACTTTCCTCAAGCCTAATTCAAACAAATCAACAAGACAAGAAAATTGAAAGGGGAAAGACAGTGAGCTGTGTTTCTCACAATACAGGTGTCTCAACTCTAATGAGTCTACAGGATTCGAGCTGGTATCATGAATATCACCAGGGGTGATTATAGCTTGTAAAAGTAGACCAGAGAGAGAGAGAAGTGCTTGTGTGTGTCTTGGGCTGTAATTAAAGCCATAAGCCATCAGCAGCAAAGAGGCCAGCTGCAGCATTTCAAACCTTTCCTACCCTAGCATTAAAAATAGATTGTGGCACAATAACAATAAAAAAGTGCCTACTCAAAATAATTCCAATAAAAAAAAAATTTGCACATCTGATTACTATAATTGATTTCTCTTCTAGATATGAATAAATGACCCAGGCTAAATGCCAGTTCCTTGCAAAGAATTTCATTTAAGCTTCAGTGAATTGAAAGGCTCAACCAGACTCAACATTTCCAACTTCCTAGCAAGTAGCAGAAAATCTACCTGACAGTTGCCATGGAAACACGAACAGGAAGAGCTAACCACCAGCCTATAAATCCACAGAGAAACCTTTCTTAATTGGAAGGCCTTTAACCCACACATTTTTCTCATAGCTGCAGAGCTTATTTCTAAAGAGATTATTAAATTCCTCAATTGACTTATGAAGGATGCTTCCCACTATATTACTGTGCTCTGGGTTGCTCATTCTTTATATCTGTTTCCAAAATTACAAAGCAGAGCTAGGATGATAAAAGTTAACACAGATGTTTCAATGAAAAATCCATATGATGTTCTGAAAATAACTTCAGTGGTAATGTTCTACTAAAAAAAAAAAAATAACCAACCAACCAAAAAAACCCCAACAAACAACACACCAGAAAACCCATCACAAAAATAATAAATTGAAGAATTGACATGGCATTAAAGAGATGAGACATCCCAACATTCTCTGCTTTGGGTTCTAGGAAAGGTTTTTAAAGGGAAGAATTTCAGTGGCAAATATCACTGAAATTATGTGAGGATTCATTGCTTAATTTTTTGAATGTTAATTCTACAAATGCCCACACACAAGCACACACATTATCACACTATCAAATATATGAGAAAATTATCTAATTTTAAAGAATATATGAACAGACTTGCTCATGCTTATGTCATTTCCTTCAGCATTTTGAAGACTTCATCAATATTTTGGCAGAGAAATCACGCATTGGGTAGTTTCTGTGCCTTGGCTTTCTGCAATGCCATTCTCCTATCCAGGGGTGGCTGAACTTTTTGAAAGGCTGGCAGCTACTTTGGGGCTGAGACTGTTGCCTCATTTCTAAGAAATTCAGCAGCCCCATGTAGTTAAATGCATTTCTCTTCTCCCATCTCTTCTAACCAGAGAGAGAATAATCAGATATAGGCTCAGAAAGTCTTATTTGGTAGGGCCTTTTAAGATAGTCAAATATTTGTTTTCCTCTTTTTCCTTGCATCATGCCACATTTCAATATTTTTGTTCCTCATCTCCAGATTCTAAGGACAATAGGAAAAAAATGTATTATGCACCGAGAACCTAGTCCTAGTTCAGTCTTTTGGAGTACAATTGGTTCCTGCTGATTTCAATGGAATTAGGATTCTGCTCAGTTTGTACTTGGAAATAGAAAGAGGCGAGAAGAGAGATGGAGAAAAGCCTTTTTTGCCATATATTTTTTTTTAAAGCCTGCCTGGATTTTGGATGAAATATTTAACCCTTGCTCCTCCAGTATCATGCATTTCTTTGAGAAACTGAAGCACTCTAGGGCAGGTAGAGCAGCAGCCACAGATGCTCTTCCAAGGTAACTCTGATACCAAAAATACTGGTGCAGCAGTGTGGAATGGGATCCAGCACCATGCCAGGGTGAGAGGCACATGCTCATCACCTCCACCATGCTCTGGCTCCTTCTGCAAACAGAACTGAAATTCTGGAAGGTCTCGCTGCTGGGAGCAGCAGGAGAAGGAAGTGAGGCCAGGGCTGGAGTAAACCTATTGCCATTTACCAGCTGGTTGGAACCAGCTTTCAATGGGATTTACTCACTCTGGGTGGCCCTCATGTCACTCCTACATTCCACCTGCAACATCTGGCACCAACATCCTTGTGCAAACCCCCAGTTTTGAGGAGAGACCCTTTATCCAAAGGATGTTTATACCCTTATATTGTTGAGCCTTTACATGATATGTCAGCAACTACACAGGGGAGAAACACAGGTGTTTCAAATGAGTTTAAAACAACAGTGGGCTCTCCCTTCCTATGTCTTCCGTAGTAGTTTCAGAAGAAAATCTGAGTTATCCGAAAATCATCCAGGGAATTCTGATGCTGGTGGTTACTGGGCAGAAAAGATTCCCCACAATGAGGATCAGATAACAGATACACAAATTACTTAACAGTCAGAGGGCAAAAGCTACCACAAAAGTGCTTCCACTCTTCCTTATCACATCACCTCAGTTTTAACTTGACTTGTCTTCCTCCTTGTACCATTTTCTAGCCCTGAGCCTCTCTTGAATGAGTACAGACACGATATTTGCCAGCTGTGTGCATAGTAAGCACATGGCCAAATTGGTCTGCTTCATGGAAAAAAATGCCACATGTTTTCAGGCATGCAAGGTTTGGAATACATTTTTTATGTTACAAAGGATTAAAACGTGAATCTGTTTCCCTACCTGCCCTAAATGAAACTGAACATTCACACAGTGTTACCACACTCCTTGCATGAATGGGACTGACTGAATTTAATTTCTTAGTGCCAAGTAACACTGTGTAAATACTTTGGAGTAAATTAACATAATGAACACTGTATTCTGCTGCCTGAATGATTGTTTTCCTCCCCTCCCCATATCGTTGTTATTATTAGAATTGTTGTATGACTGAGAGAATCTCTTGAGGGACAAGCTAGCTTTGCTTAACAACTGCTTCTCCAAGTCCATCAGGCTGGCAACTGCAAGCCTATGATTAGCTTAATAAAAGTTAAGGGAAAATTATAAAGTGAATGGAAAATACTAAAGGTGCTGTGAAACAAAACCATAATTGGGTAGCAATACTCCAGTGATGACAGCTAGAAAGCATCTGCTCCCTGCAGCATCCTAAAGTGTTTGCAAAGTCTGCAGAATTCTACAGAAAAATCCACAGCCATGTAGTCTCCATGCCTACAGGGATTTGCAGTACCCTGGAGAGTTTTTAAGGGATTTTTAAAGTGACTTAACTTTTATTTTTATCCATTTTTTTCCCTGGCTGTCTGTCTTGTTTTCAAATGTGTGTGGTGTGTTCAGCAGATTGCTGTTTTCTATTGCTCTCTGTACACCTGTCTTCTACCAAGGATGATACAGGGACTCCATAAAGATGACAAGATTTCTGCTCCAAAGATCTTGTTCTCAGAGGCCCAGACTCTCAGGCCACCTGATACCCTGGAAGTATTTTTTCCGTTCTGTGAAAGCAATGGAACTTGAGGGAACAGCATGAAGCTCTGTCAGGGGAAGTTTAGGCTGCGTGTTAGAAAAATTACCCAGAGGGTGTTTGGGCACTGGAACATCCTCCTAAGGGCAGTGGTTGCAGCACCAAGCCTGAGTTCAAGAAGTGTGATGCCAACACTCTCAGGTACATGGTGTGATTTTTGGGGTTGATCTTTGCAGGCCCAGACTTTGATGATCCTTGTGGGTCCCTTCCAACTGAGGATATTCTATGACTTATATTTCCTAGGCTATTTCCCAGCCAGAAACTCCAATTAATTCTTTATCTTGCAGATGTTATTGAAAGAAAATTATGTCCATACACTCCTTTGGACCACATATGGTTACTTGGTTTATATCCACATCTGCAGCACTTGTGCTGTCAAGATCTCTAGATTGTTTTAAGAACTTTTAGCTCACCAGCCAACATATGGTGGTAATCTTCATTTTGGCCCAGATTAGTAAGGAAGTCCAGGCAGTTTCATTTTTTCTCTGTCAATCTGAGAAATAAAAATCCTGGATGCTGCTTCATGGCAGGGAATGAGATTTCAGTGTTTGCTTTCCTTTTCTTCATCAACACTGAGCTGCTAGCAGAAATCCCATCAAAGCAAAGGAACTTCATGCATATAAAAACAAAGGAAACCATAGCCTTGGAGGTCTCTAAACTCATCTCAGAACACATCACTGAATTACCTGAGAGAGGAATTCCACTCATTCTCATGATTGGGCAGGTTTTGAGTTCTGGATTGGAGGTTCATTGGCCGCTAGCACTCAGGAAGTGATGGGAATGGGTCAGGCTACAATGGCTGAGCAGTGTAAGTGGGTTATTAACTCTCCTTAAATCTTCACCTGGCAGAAATTATTTCAGTCCTACAATATTGCTGCTGGAAAGTGAAGCAGAGGAGCACCTCCTGCCCCTCCTTCTTCACCTCCCTGGGTGTCTGCAGAATTGTTCCTCTCACATTTTGTCACTCCTCTCTGCTGATGTGTTGCTGATGTGCTGAGCAGGTTTTTCCCCTGTCTTATCACAGAGTCACTGCCACCATCACTGATGGGCTCAGCCTCGGCCAATGTTAAGTCCAACTGGTGTTGGCTCTATCAGACATGAGGTAAAATTTAGCAGCTTCTCAAAATCCACCCATTTAATCCCTCTGCTACCAAAACTATCCCAAACAAACACAATACAACTGTCTAGACTTTCATCCTGCCCTCCAAGAAAAAAGCTTCAACAGGAAGGCAATTTTCCCTGTTATTTCAAGCTGAGATTCAATTGTATTCATATATTTTAAAAGCACCAAGTAGATGGACTAGAGTTTATAATTTTTCCTATAAATAAGAACATGGGAAAGATTTACAGTGGCAATTGTTAAAAAAAATCATAAATAAGAAGATGAAAAAATAATGTGATATACATAGAAGCAATTGTTTATGATACTTATGTTTTGTTTACTGCTATTAAATATTTGGCTGAATCTCTATCACTTCTTGTACAGAAGAGGTTGTTATCTACCAGCACTAATTATAATAATTTTTTCCAGGCTAATATTTGAATTGGAATCTCAGATATTCACTTTTTTATTACCTGACAGGTGACTTCCACAATAAGTTTACATTTCTCTTTCTTGTCTCAAATACAGTTCAGCTGCGTTTGATATTTTCAGTGCCATTTAAAACCTTCTGCTGCTAATTCCTACAAAATGTGTAAAAAACTTTCAGACTCTGTCTTTAAATATTTCTCTTCCATAAACAAGGTCAGGCACAAGGCTATGGGAAAGAAGGAGGCAGAGTGATTTTTCAAGGCTGAAATTTTTATAATCACAGAATAATTGGGGTTGAAAGGAACCTTTAAAGGTCGCCCAGTTCAACCCCTCTGTAATGAGCAGGGACATCTGCTGGATTAGGTTGCCCAGAGTCCCACCCAACCTGACCTTGAATGTGTCCAGAGGAGGGGAATCCACCACCTCTCTGGGTGACTTTTCACCATCATTATAGTGAAAAACTTCTTCCTTATGTCTAGTATGAATTGACAGTTCTGGTTTAAAACCATTATCCCTTGTTCTGTCACTACAGATTCTGCTAAAAATTTTGTCCCAATTTTTCTTTTTTGTCCCCTTGAAGCCCTGAAACGCTGCTTTAAGGTCTCACTGGAAGTTTCTCTTCTCCAGGCTGGAAAATCCCAGTTATCACATTTTTTCCTTATAAGAGAGGTGTTCCAGACCTCTGATAACTGTTGTGTCTCTCCTCTGGACCTGCTCAGGTTCAGAGTAAAGAGTAGGATAGTTTGGTTCACAAAAGGATTATTTAAGAGCTGATACTATAAAGAAACTTTAGATATTAATGAGAACATAGTCACTCAAGAGAGGGCAGATGGACTATGAGAAGATAAATTTTGGAGATTAGTAATCATTTCATGTGAGAACATTTACTCAGTCTTTTTAAAATTTAATGAAATGCACTAAAACCAGCATATACAGGAGAATAAGAAGAATGCTGAACATTTTTTTATAAATATACAAAATATGCTTCTGGCCTGTAAGATGTCACAATGTGTAAATTTATACCTTGGAGGAAAAGATAGAAAACTGCAATTTGCTCCTGTTGGAGCTCTGTAGCATTCCTCCATTTTACTCCCAGCTTTCTGAATGCTTTCAAGTGATCTGTCTGAGGAAATCAATGGCTATTGACAAGTTCTGTAATTACATTTACAAGCCGAGATTCTTAGCCCTCTGTCACTTCTTTAAGCGATTACATACCTTCTAACCTCTTTTGCTAATGATCACCAGTGTATGGACCCGAGCCAAAAATCAAATTGTGTCCCAAAACACCCACTTGCCTTCTGCACAACAGTGCTGTGACTTGGGATCCTTGCACTGTCACAGCAACAGAAAAGCTGATGGGTGGAAAATGCAGCAGATTGTCACAAATCTTTCTTCCAAATTCATGCTAAATTTGCCGTGTGAGTTTGGCAGGGATTGTAGAGTTTGACCTGGGCCCACAGGTCAGTCCTAAAAAGGGCTGGTCAGTCTTCTTGTCTGCTAGATCTCTCCGTGGCTGGAATAAATACTGATAAGGAAGGAAAAGAATATACAGACTAAACCTTTTCACACATTGCCTGCCACTTAGAATGTAGCCTGGAGCACCAGAGCTGTGTTCCTTTGGCATTGCTACCTCAGCTGGCCTCAGTGGAGCCATTTGTGTTGTACGAAACACTTAAATATTTTCTTAAACAATGAAAAATAGGACATTTGCTGCATAATTAGGATACTGAACCAGGACTTGGGACAAAGGTCTCAGTGTTTATTTCATTAAATGTTCAAATTTCAGAGATGAAATGAAACCTTTCAGTAGTCCTTCTACTACCTGAAGGGAGCCTACAAGAGAACAGTAGAGGGACTTTTTACAAGGACTTTTTACTTGTAGTATTGACAGGATGAGGGGCAATGTCTTTAAATAGAGAGAGGGAAAGTTTAGATCAGATATTGGGAGGAAATTATTCCCTGTGAGGGAAGTGAGGCCCTGGCACATATTGCCCAGGGAAGCTGTGATTGACCCATCCCTGAAAGTGTCCAAGGCCATGTTGGATAAGGCTTGGAGTAACCTGGGATAGTGGAAAGTGTTCCTGCCCATGATTAGAGGACAGGATGATCTCTAAGGTCTGTTCCAGCACAAACCATTCTATGATTCTATAAATTTATGTTTCCATGATAAAAACTCAGCAGATCCATTCCCAGTACATTAGAGTCAATGGCTGGGTTACACTCTGCTGGTGATGTTGGAGTGAAAACCAGTATGGAGATTTGGAGTGGATACCTTGAGAGCTGCCAAAAGCTTTGGCCATTCTGCCTCTGGGTAGCAGAATCATTGTACAACAGTTGTCTGCTTTGTCAATCTAGTTTGTCAAATTAGATTATATAATTTACTGGAAAGAAAGAATCTGAGAAAAGAATTTGGGGCCCCATTAACTTTAAAAAACAGTCAGTATTTCTGGTAAGCTTTATATTCATTCATAGAAAAAGAAAATTCTCACAATATCAATTCAGGTTTTATTGACAAGTCTTCCAAAAATTCTTTCAAAATATGTTCATGAAAAGTCTATTCCTGCATGGTCCTGAGGTGAAGTGACTTTTCTACTGATCACTGTCCTTCTGAAACTCATTACCTTCACCTAAATCCAACAGAACTACACTGAACTGCAAATGCCTCAGCTCTGAGTCAGTGGAAAGAGTGAAGCCTGTGCAACAGATGATCAGAGAAGTGCAAATATCCTGAGTACCTGGTAGCATCTGCTACCAGAAACAGTTCCTTCACCCCCTAACAACTGCTACTAAAGCCCTTTCTGCTTAGTGACTCACTACCTGACAGCATCTCTTGCCCAGTGTGCCGGCTGCTGATTCCACTTGCCATAAGTGAAGATATTGTGTAGGAGGAAAAATAAATTGTTACATGCTTATGGGTTTCATTAGGTTTCTTTTCTCTCCTATGTGAGGGCTTTTGTAAAATTCCAAAAGAAGTGCTTAGTTTGTTTTTTTTTTTTAATATTATTTTAAACATAAACTGTTGCTTCAAACGGATGCTGAATATTCAAAATAGAATACAAAATACTTTCATGAAAATCGAGGATTACTAAGCTAATTCCTGCATTGGAAACTTCCTCCACAGCAACCAGTATGTGCTGCCAATAAATCACAGAGTCCATAAACAGGTGAAAGAAATAAAATGTGACATGTTTGGTAGCTTTGAGGTGTGCAAACCTAAGTGTGTGTGCCGGTACACTCAGCAAGGCTGCTTGTCTTTTCAGAGATGTGCAAGGCAGAAATGAAATCCGCCCCTGCCATAAAGCTGAAAAGAACCTCAGTGCTATGAAGGAGGCTCTGTGGACTCTGCAACTAAGCTCTCAGTCTTTCACAAATGGGTATTTTGTGCTCTCTTTTCCTTCAGTTGGTGAAGTGCAACAAGGGAAAAGTGATGAAGAGATAAGGGGGTTAGCAGCCTGCTCTGAGACTTGACAACACAGTGGGTGGAGAGAGATGCAAAAGGGGAAGAATCTGGGCTAAAGGTATTCTCCATTTTATGTGAAAAAATTATATTGCCTGAGTATTTGAAATGTCACTATTTCAATAAATTTTTTTTCATCTTATGCTATCTGATCAAAGGTGAAGGCCACCTCAAGTGCAAGTTAAATGTTAATGCTTTTTCTTTTCATACACTGGCTTTCTGAACATTTACAGAACAGCTGTGTTTCTTTGCATTTCAATGATAAGTTGAGCCATTTCAAAAGAAAACAAAATCAATTAAGAACTTCACATTCTGGTTTAGATTGTTCTATCTTAAATGCTGCACACTGTGGCCAGAGTGAAGAGCAGATGGGTCACAGTTCTTGTGAGCCTATAATTTGTTGTCTTATCTCCATAGTAGGGCATGTAGTTTTTTCCTTGAAAACTCCAGTTTGCCTCTGTTTTGGTGGAAATCCTTTTTTGCAGATTGGATGGGTAGCTTTGTGTCACCTTGTTCTCCTTTAGATGCATTACTTCTGATCGAAATTTTCAATTCTGTTCACCTCTTGTATTTACTTCTTTCACACTTTCCTGTTGCATCCCCCATTAAGAGTTAGTTAAGAGTTTTAGCTAACACTGAAGTGTTAGCTCAGAGTTAATCTCAGGTTTATCTTGAGCTTCACTCCCAGTTCCTCAGAGATGATTTTTTTTCACGGGTTAGACTCACATCACCTCCAGCTCAAGTTGCTTTTTTACTTACTAACATATCCTCCTGGTCAAGTATATTCTACCCCATGGCAAAACAAACAAACAAACAAACAAACAAACACACACATTCTTTGAAACAAGTTAAAGAGGCTGTTTAATCCACTGCTTCTTAAAGGGTCTTTCACATGCCCTTTGAATAACTTTGGCCCACGACCCTGCTGGATTTAACACAGATGCACAGACTAGCTGAAAATAGGATATTAACACAGCTTGGGGAAAACTAACACAGATCTGAGCTCCTAAGGCTTCTTTTTTGTCACTGAACACCCTCCTGTTTCAGTGCAGATGTAAATCTGGATAGCCAACACCACATGCTGGCCCTTCTCTATTAGAGGCACCAAGTCACACCACCCTTTTGTCTATCTGGACCCTCCTGGTTCAAGAGTTTCTCAAGAAGTTTACACAAATTGAACAACAAAACATAGCCATTTTACCTTTTATTTTGTTCTGGTTTTGTGTTACTTTATTTTGTTTTGCTTTATTTATTTATTCCCAATATATTGCATAATGTTTTCCATTACTCTTGTTGCAAGGCTGTGTAATGAGCCAACATGCAGCACACAGAGAAAGGTCTTTGCCAGATTTCCAAGGCACATCTGTTGGGAACTTTGTTTTTTGCTGTGTACATGGACAGTAAATATGCCTGTTCCTTTGGTATGGAAATCATCTTCAGGCTGTACCATCAATATTCATTCCATATCACACCAATTAACAAACTGTGAATAATTGGGAACTAAACATGAATGCATGAAGGACCATGATCACCCAGGTAGTGACTAATAGGAACTTGTTTGAAGTAATCACACACAAATTCAATTTTAATATGGTTGATTTGTTTGTTTGTTTTTTTTTTTATTTCCCAGAAAGTTGTCTCAATGTTAATTAAACAATTTAGCTCATATTAATTTTTTTTTGAAAAGTGTAATTTTTTTAAAAAGCTGCCTTTAATCACAAGAATAGGTCATTCAATCAATAACAAAATGCTTGATTTTGCTAGCATTTTCTACCATTTTGCTCTCTATGTAAAATGATGTTCTAAATAGCTTTTACTACATTTCAATATAATCAAAATGACGTATTTTGTATTTCAAAGAGTTACTTATCTGCTTGGATAACCCTGTAAAAAGAAAAAGCATGAAAGTTACTAAACAAACCTAAAACCCTCCAAAAATTCCTTATCTGCACTATTTCTTTGTATTTTAATTTCACATCAGCATCTTCCTTGAAATTACAAAGTGAAAGAAGACAAAGAGCATGAAAAGCTGTCTCTTGTGGCTTTTTTAGAACTTTGAGGGGAGTCCAGATCTAAATTGGACCCAAGAATCATCAATTTGATACAAGAAAGTCGACCAGCCTCAAATGATGTCACAAGCAGTTTTTAGGAGTTCCAGCTGATGCTCAACACAGTTCAGAATGTAACAAGGTAAAATGAAGCAGTTTTGTGCTTTTTGGTTGATTACTTCCTACAGAATTACCTGCAAAGAATGACATCTGATATGCTGGGAATCTTTCTCTAAATAAATACTCAGATGTAGAAACAATTTATCATATTTATTTAACTAATCAGTATTTCCCATTCTTACTGGCTTGACATTTAAGCAAAGCACAAGTCTCAGTTGTGGCTGTAAAGAATCACTATGTCTCACATTTTTACTATGAGTCATTCAAATTATTTTTAATGGCACAACAGTTTGAATCAAGAAGCTTCTTTATTCCTTTTTTTTTAAAGTGATGGTTTCTAATTTACAACTTCAGAATAGATGCTTTTATTTTTTTGTTTAGATTTTTATATATTCTATTTTACGTTCAGTATTGTATATAATTTTATATATTGTAATTTCAATATTTTTCTGTTTTTATGATTTTTATTTTAGTATTATGTCCCTTATAGTATATATAATTTAATTTCAATCCCTCATTTCATTTAATTTAATTATCTTAGTTTGGATTTTTGGATTGATTTTTTTTTGTTTTGTTTTGTTTTCCAACTTCAGTGATTCAAAGAAGTTCCCCTGAAAAGAGAGAGTTCTTCCAGTCATAACATGGTCAAATAATGACGCTTTCTGTATTCCACTTTTGGAAAGCAGGAATACAGAGGTGCCTGCTTTTCCAAAATATCATAATGTTTGATTTCTTTCAAATGAGCTTTGAAATAGCTCCCAACAATCATTTTTCAACAGTGTCAGTTGCTAAGACTTTGAGGTCAGAGATATATAGCTGATACTGAAATAAATCCAGAGCACTCACCTGGAGCTTATCATACACCTCCCTACCAGCACTAGCTTTAGTAGTACATAATTAAGCCAGAAAAAATGGGGAAAATTCATAAATTTGGGGAATATTGCCTTCCTAAGAAAAAGGAAGCCTTGAGAAGAGATTTGAAACTGAACAGAGAAGAATCCCTTTGAAGTTTTTGTTTTCTTATCCTAATCTAAGGAGTCAGATGTGTAGTTTTACTTCATCAGGCCACATTAGAACTATCAGGTCGTGTTCAGCAGCACAGTTCCAGAGCTGCAAGAAAGGACTGCTGGAAGATGGAGATCCAGACTTGGGGAAGATGCTGGCAGGATGTGCCAAGCTGCAGAAATTATCAAGGCTGGATGAAAATGTTAAATGGGAAAACAAATTGCAAATTTTCCTGACAGATTCACCAGCAGGAGAGGACGCTGGGAAGCAGGAGGTCACAGCAAAGTGAGGGGTTTGGAAGAAATGCTGTAGAATAAACAGAGAGAAAATGTCAAAGAAAAGCAGCTGCTTGAGGAATGGGGACATGTACAGACCCAGACAACAGGCAGCATTTAGAAATGAATGCTGTTTTGCAGGAGTTTTCAGCCCTGAGTAGCAGGGACAAGCAGAACATCGCACGACTCAGTGCCCAGGAGAGCAGGCAGTGACAGGGTTTGCAGGGACAGGCAGCACCTTTCAACAGGCCAGCACAGACAGGCACAAAACCAGACAAGTTCTTGTACTCCCAGACCTTCTTCCAGGGGACAGAGCTGGCAGTGACATGGAGGAGTTCTGCATGGGGCTTGGCTGAAGAATTCTGAAGCAAAGAAATTATTTTTTCATTAAAAAATAATGAAATGCTTATAAATTATAGACAAAACATAGATCACTTAGGAAAAAAATGTGAATGGGAAATGTAAATACATAGAGGAAAGACAAATATAATCGAGGTTGCATAGCATGAAACTAATTCTGAGTACAGAGTTACGTGATCTGAAGTTTATCTTTAACTGGAACTGATCAAGTCTGTTATAGTTACAGGAATAAAATGGCAATATTTGGTTTAAAAACATGTTTAGCCCAGGTTTGATTCAGAGAGTGTACAGACTGAAGAAACCTAGAAAATGTAATAATGCAAATAGAAGAAACAATTATCCAGTCTCAGAAATAATAGAGAATAAATTTGCAGGGACTGCAGCAAAGTATGAGGCATTGCAGGAAACCTTCAAGGCTATCAGTGTAAGATGGGATGGGAATTACAAAATATCTCTGCTGCATCTTTTTCATTTAAATGAGAACTTTCTGTAGCTGATGATGTAGTGCTTAGAGGTACTGGCTCCCAGACTGCAAATTATGATAACCTGACGTGATTCATGATTGCAGAGAGTTGTAGAAGAAAAAAATGATTTGTTGAGCTCTGGATTGCTGGGGTTAGTGATTGATGGCTCAGCCCTACAAACATGAAGGTGTCCAGGGGCAACAGGGCAGGGGGAGGAAAGCCAGTGCTTCAGTCAGAGAAAGGATGTCCTGCTCTGGCTCCTTCTGGGGCTGTCCCCAGAGGAAATCACCCCCATGGACTGGAGAGCACACCCAGCATGGGCCAACAGCTTCTGGACCACCTTGCAGACTGGCAGGATCATGGAACTCATGATCCAAGTCAAGGGAAGGGACACTTGGGCTCATGCAGGATGGAAAGCAGCATTTAAATAATCAATTACTATTCCCACTAACATGAGTTGGCATTATTGAGGAGTTTAACATGAAATTGTCACAGGCAGAATTAGAGACATATTTAACCAGCAAGGTATTACAGAAGGGATGGTCTGCAGCTTCACAGAACTTGAAAGCATGAGAGAATTATGCATCCCAAAGTGAAATAAGCCATCCAAATATACTTATTAATTTGTCTGGCAAAAAAAGAAAAAAGGAAAAAAGTATATTTAGAGTGTTTCTAATTAAAGTTTTGATATCTCAAAGAGACCCAAAATTTGTTCTTACAAACTTAGCCTTTAAAAACTGCAGCGAAAAGTTATTTTGTTAAAAAGGAAAAAAAAAGGAAAAAGAATAGTTCTTCCTGGCTTCTCTCATCCTGCAGCAGAAGTCTGAGCAGATCTTTTAAATACACTCAAAACCACTGGTAAAAGAGTACCCTGAACCTGTACTGTTGCCAGCTTTGATGCCGCTGGGATGTATCTGGCATGCAGAGTGGTGTTGCCAGGTTTTGGCAGGGCAATTTCTCCTCACTCTCACAAAATACTTGAGCCATCAGCCCTCCCTCTCCTGCCCTGAAGGAAAGTGCCAGGACATGAGCCAAGGCCAGGTTATGTAAGGGGGAACCTGCAGAGAGAAAAAAGAACTGTTGTGAAGAGCTACTAAATATCAAGGAGCAGTGATGGAGAGAGAGGCAGAATTGATGCTCAGGAGCCTGGCCAGGACATTTCCTGACAGAATTAGTGGAAATTGCTTGGTCTGTGCTATAACAAACTGGAACTCTGAATTATAACTTGCCCAGAGAAGCTGTGGCTGCCCCATCCCTGGAAATGCTCAAGGCCAGGTTGGATGGGGCCTGGAGCAACCTGGGGTAGTGGAAGGTGCCCCTGCCCATGGCAAGGGGGGCTGGAAGGAGATGACCTTAAAGGTCCCTTCCAATCCAAACCATTCTATGATTCCATGAAAAACAACAGAAGAAGAAGAAATAGAGAACAGACGTGAGGTGGTAACACAGAGAAAAACTAATAAATAAACAAGCAAAAAACTTACAGTGTTATATCTCCTAAAATCATGATCCTAAGAAACCTTCATCACATGCAGGCCGTTTGTTTTTACCCTGAAGGTGATGTAAGTTACTTCTTGCTAGGAATCCTGGGGTTTAATGTAATTTGAAAACAGATCTCCTAAATTTATAATCTAAGTGCCTTGGAAAACAGGGCTTGGTCACCAGTTTGGCAGGTTGGTGGCTCTCCTGAGCCAGAGTTCATTTTGGCATTTTCAAAGGAAAGAAATGTGAAAAGCTATGACAAAAACATCTTAAGGCCAGAACCATGAGTGGGGGAAATCTTTTAACAGTGGGGTAAGAAATGGCAACATTCAAAGCAAAGCACTTATGAGCAGATGGATGAGGGGAGAGGAGTTTGAAACATAAATGAGCAAAGATAGGCACTAAAATGGACAAAATCACTGCTCTGCTCATTTTTTTTCAGTGTGAAGGTAAAACAAAGCTGCTATAAAGTAGTTGAACAGGCCACTGGCCTTTGGCTGCTCTGTGCTTCACATAAAATAGAGAGAAAACAGTGACAGGGACTTGGCTTATTAGATGTTGTAATAGCTCAGATTTTTCCAAGCTGCAGAAGACCAAGCATTCATTAGTCTTATTTTCATTCCTTCAAGTCCTTCCTTTGGTGTCTTTTCCCTCTCAGAGAGATTAAATAGACCAGAAACCAGAGCAGCCATCCGAGCCCTGCTCTTACCCCACTCTTAAGTGGCCAAACCACAACTACTCTCTGGACCTTCCCCTGAGGTGAAACCTTTGCAGACCTAAATTGTCACATTAAAACTGCAGCTATTTTCTCTCTCTGGCCACCCTCTCATGCTACTGCCACTCAGCTTCACCCTCTCCCCCTAAAAGCCTCAAAAAGAAGGGTGGAGGAATCTGTAATTTCTAGAAAACCTGGCAGAAATGTTAAAAGAGGGGAGGGGGGATTCTGGCAGCTCCAGTGCCTCCCATTTCCATCCCTCCCACTTTTGTGTTCTTCTCCCAACCTGTCAGATCTCACAGGAGACAACAATAAGGGAGAAGGACTTTTCCACCCTCCATGGCACCTTCCCTGTCACCATTGCAGGAAGAGGTTATTAGAGTGCTAAATCATGCAAACCCAAATCAGCCAAACAAAGCTATAAAAAAAAACCAGCAGAGACAACAGAACGGGGAGGGGAAACTCTAGGGAGAAGTTAAATAACCTATTGTCCAGAGGAGAAAAGCAAACAGATAAAATCACAACTTAGAATAAAAAAAGACCCAAGCAAGGAGGTGCTTACAAACCAGGGGCTTCACGAACAATGAAATTTACAAAGGAATATAAAAATACACTCTGCATTTCTAGTCCTGTTTTATTTCACCCTGCTTTGAGGACTGCAACTAATTTAGTGAGCTACTGAGCACCTCTGCCTTCACTTCTTTCCACTGCAAAGTAGGAATTAGCAGTGGAGGGAGGAAAGATAATGAACTCATCTAAATGGATATTGTGATACTGTGCCTTGATTTCAATGGATACAGATATGTTAATGAATAAAATTACCTAAAATCTTGCATGTGGGAGGATCACATAGAACCAAAGAATCATTAGGGTTGGAAAAGACTTCTAGGATAATCAAGTCTAAGCATTAACCCAACACTGCCAAGTCCAGCATTAACTGTGTCCCCAGGTGCCACATCTACACATCTTTTAAATCCCTCTAGGGATGCTGGCTCCACCACCTCCCTGGGCAGCTTTTTTCACTGCTCAACAGCCCTTGTGGTAAGCAAATTTTTCCTAACATCCAATGTAAACCTATCCTGGCACAACCTGAGGGCATTTCCTCTTGTCCTGCCACTTGTTACCTGTGAGAAGAGGCTGATCTCCATCTCACTATAACCTTCTTTCAGGGAGTTAGAGAGAGCAATCAGGTCCCTCTGGAGCTTCTTTCCTCTTTTTCTCTCCAGGTTAAAATCCCTCAGTTTCCTCAGCTTCTTCTTATCAGACTTCTTCTCCTAATCATTGATAGGATTAAACTTTCCACACCCTCCAAGCAGGAAGGTCACATCCAAATTTTGTACTTGGATCTGTCCCTGAGCTGGGCATGGGCATTGTGTCAATGCCACTTGGCATGACTCAAAAACTGGTCAATTGTACCTGTACAGTGGCAGGGATGGTTATTCATCAGCCTTGGAGCTTGTGCCAAGGCTTTGCTGTATTTACTAGTGCTCAGGTGGCTGATAAGGAAAGCAATGATAGCACAGTAGCAAATGTTGACCAATACACACCAAGATATGGAAATGGAAAAAGGAAGAAATGAAAATTCAGAGGGTTTAAGAGAAGTCACAGTGGCCTGATGTACCAGAATTACAAAACAATAAGAAGTTGCAGAGCCAGTAGTACAAAATCCCTAAAGCATAGGTAGTTGAAGATGTAAGGATTCCTTTCAGAAAGTAGCAATGAAATGGTTCAACTCACTTACAAACTTGTAAGTCCTGTTTGAGCAGTATAAAAAATTGAAACAAATCTCAAAATGAAAAAAAAATTCAGGAAAGAATTATATGGACTAAAGTTAAATTTGGGGTGCCAAATGTAGCTCTTGCTGGAATAACCTGATTGTTTTTCATTTATTAAAAAATCCCAATTACTCTGATTCCCTCAGCAAAGAAGGATGAACCATATAAAAGTTAAAGCTGAAGAATAAACCAGGGAGCTGCTAGTGAAGAAGGAGAACTGTGGGGTTGCCCAGAGACCATTTAGCAACAAGCACTCCTGAGACTCGAGATATTCAGCCTGAAGGAAGGCTCAGAGAGGAGCCTTAAGAGCAATGCTAATTAACACTTTTACCAGCAATCCTGGCATAGAAAGTGAGCACATCAATAAAGCTCACTGATGACACGGAGAGGTTCAGAGCATCTGCAAGGAGCAACTGGGTGAGCATGAAAACCCAAGTAATAGCAATTTAATGAAATTCAGTAGTACAGAGGGCAAGGGCATACATCTGGACACCAACAGCAAAAATTCCACCAGAAATAGAATGTTCAGTTGGGAATGACCAATGGAAGTTGAAGTGGCCACACAAACAAATACTACTCAAATGTAGTGCCATGGAACAAGGCCCTGCTGAGACAGGAGGCACTGCTCTTATATCTCAAAAGGAAATAAATCCAGTCTCCCAGTTAGAGGAGCAGTGGGGACACCTGAGGAACTTTTAGGTCTGGGAAAAGCTTCCTGAGTAACCATAACCTGTCACTAATTATCCTGGGACTGCCTAGCTCATCCTCAAACTATTTTAATTGGAGTCAATGTTGTAAAAATGCTTCAGAAACAACATAAATATCTAACTAAAATCTCACCATGGTTTGGTTTTGGGAAGCTCTGTTTCCTGCAGCATAGAACACCCAACAGGTCTTGAGAGGCTCAAGTCTGAGCCCTGTTCCACTCATAGGTGTGCCAGGCTGCTTTGGGTAAGTTGGTCGTGGTTTTGCATTTCTGAAGAGGAGATTATGGTATTTATTTTTTACCTGTATATTTAGAGGTTCACTGCTAAAGAATGGCCTCTTAGGTATTACTTTTGTCAGAACTGTAAGTTATCTCAGTTATCTGTAGGGAATGTGCTGTACCATTTAATAGGATTTATTTCTTGAACTTATTCCTCACCTGGCAGTCAAGGCACTTCCCTGGAACTTGTCCATATCTATTCAAGCAAATAAAACAGGGTTAAAAATTGAAGGTTCAGTCCTCATATAACCTACAAAATTCTCCATCTCGTGGTTTTGGTCCTGGGCTAATTAACCCTCTCCTAGTCGTTGAACTTTCCCAGCAGTAGAAGGGACTCTTTATGAAAGGAACTTACCCCTGTGGGCAGTTTTGGAAACAATCACTCCATGTGGTGGGCTGAAAAATAAGTGTGGTAAGAGTGTGAGGCATATAAAAGGTCTTGGCAGCAAAAAATATTCCTGGGGCTGTTATATTGAGTTATACAGATACCACTACAGTGTCCAGGGGCTGGCACTGCAGATATCCTGGCTGTCCTGAGAATGAACCTGAAATCCTCCTCACCTGTGTTCCCTCAAACCACCCTGGGCTGGAGGAGTGGTGGACGCAAGCTCAGGTGTTAGATCCGTAGGAATCTAAATATATTGCCTGCATTATCACATGCAAGAGATGTCAAAAGAAACCTTTAAAAAAGTAGTGAAAACCAGGAAAAATGAGCGTGACAGATATCAAAAGACTCCACTATTCTTTAAGCAGGAGGGGTAGATTTTAATGCCAGGCCTCAAGCGAGAGACTGCTTGCCTAATTACCAGAGAAAGTGAAAGCAGCTGCTGCTAAAGACTCCAAGTTAGAGGCAAATGGTGAACTGAGGCATGGAGAAGTGGTTTGCCTTAGGCCGTGGAGGGAAGTGGTGTCAGACCCAAGATTAAAAATCACAAGTTTTTCTCATCCATCTCCAAGCTCAGATCACTAAAGCGCACCATCTGGACATGCGTAGATAAGTACTTGGGTCTGTCTATCATTCCTATCCATCTTTAAAATAAACTTATATCCTCTTATAGTTTGATATAATTCCCAGGGAAATGCTATTTTATTTAAATGTAGTTTCTTGCACAGCTAATATTTCAGAAAAATAATTCAGGATTAATGTTGTGCCACAGCTGCTGGAAAAAATTAAGTTCCAGCAAGTAAGGATTTGGGGTTTTTTTGAACCATAAAACAAAAGCTTTTTAGTGCAAATTGATAGAGAAATAGATACAACAAGTTACCTTCAGCTTGTTACTGAAGTACTATTTTTTGAAAGATGGGGAAGAAGCAAAGTGAGACAGGAAACTTTTGTACTGCAGTAATTTAGCAAGGAGCAGCAACAAAAACAACCTCTACAAACACAGTAGAGAAGAGCAGCACAAAATAAACTCCAAGTAATGCTACCTCAAAACACTCTCCATGGTTACATAACATTTTTATTTCTATTACCAATGTCGAGGACTTTGTGGTTCCAAACCAACCTAAACTCACATGAAAAAGATATAAAGCTATCTTTGGACCCAACTTCTCAACATTTTTGATTTAGTTTTGCTCGAGAGTGACACGTGCTGACCTTTTGGACCCCTTGGCAGCCTTTTGCTATTCAACATTTATGAGAACTCTTTTTTTGCTAAAACCTGCTGGTGTGATTTCTCCCTTATATTTAAAGGTCTTTCTTTATGGCTTACATTCTACTGGGGCATGGCAAAAGCCTTTGAACACAAGTCAATTATTATGGAAGGGGAGATGTTGGGATATTCCATTTAAATTAGCAAGGGATAAGATCTGTTCACTTCCTTCATGAAAATTTGGGGTCCAAAGGAAACCAAATCAAGTTTTAAAAACAGCAAGTTACCATCAAAATAATTTGATTCTCGTAATTCCGGTTATCTCATGATGTAAATCTGCTACAGACCCATTCTCATCTAAAGGTTCTGTGCCAGTTTTGGCTGGGGTAGAGTTAATTTCCTTCACAGTGGCTGGTATGGGGCTACATTTTGCATTTGTGCTGAGCACAGGGCTGATACCACAGAGATGTTTTTGTTATTGCTGAGCAGGGCTTTCAGGTGGCTGCATGGGGCTTGGCTGCTGGCTGGGGTTAAGCCAAGGCAGGTTCTTATGCAGAACACACAACTGTAGAGCTTGAAAATCGTCTGTGAGTGTTGAACACAGCATCACTTAGATGTGACATATTGATGGCTGATGTTAGGATCTCCCCACACTGGAGAAACAGCCAGTGGCAGCCTGGCAAATGCAACAACAAAACCCTCTCCCTGAAAAGGACGGGAGGGTGCAGCTGGCAAAGCCAGTGAGTTTTTTGCAGTTCCCCATTATTTTATGTGACAGGTGGATTTTTGGCTATCTGCTCTGGGTAATAAAGGCACAGTAGCTCTATGTGGATTGCTCATTTGGGCGCATGTACACACACCTGCAAGCACACAGGCACACCACCTTTGATAAATGCAGGTACATAAACCCCAGTTCCAGGATGAAATCTCAGTGCAGCAAAACATTTCAGCATTTACTCAAATCCCATTGCAGTATAAAGCTGTTGCTTAAGAAAATTCCAAAACTGTGGCTAGTACCATTATCACTGCAGTCAGTCTTCCTATTGATTTCAATAAGCTTTAGGTTGGTCCCTTGATATCAATATTCTGGATCCACATCCAGAGATGGCATTGCAAAAACAAAGCCTAAGAATTTCTTCTCTCCCACAGTCCTCAAGAGATAAGTTCAGCTAATCACTGGATCAGAAACAGCAACACACAATTTTTCCCTTAATAAATTCAATGAACTGAAGCATTTTGTGAGTCAGAAAAGTGATGTGAGAAAAAAACCAAAGCACCATCCCCACATATTTATATATCTACAAACACACACATATAAATACACGCATATATACTCTTCATCCTCCAAGCAGAACATTCTTCAAACTGTTAAAATAATTTGTAAAATTGCCCTCATTGTTCCAGCATTTTACTGCCTTGCAAATGATTATTTTCTGTGTTGGGGAAAACATGAGAAGGCAAAACCAAGACAAACATTTTACTGTTTATACTTTAACTGGCTTGGTTTAAAATGGATTTACTTTGCACATTGTTTGAGCACTTAGAATATTTGTAATGCTGTAAAGGTGCTCAGTGACAGAAAAATGATGCATAGCTGCCTGCCTGTGACAATATTTTAGTAATTCTTTGAGGCATCAGAACAGGTTTTAACTCTACATTCTGCAGCAACTGTCCCTGAGAGTGTATTTACAGTGTAGATACCTAAATTAGGAGATTTGTATACTGTGGCTCTCTTTATACTGTCTGGGGTGAGAAAACCTCCTCCAGAGAACAGTTCTGAGGAGAAGCAGAGTTTAAGTGCCCTGAATAGGCTAGAAAAATGATTCCCAGCAAAAGAATTACAGAATATTCCAAATTGCAGTTCTTATTTAAAGGTTTGGAGTTTGGAATTGAAGGATACAGAGATGAGAACAAACTTTGTCCTTATTTCTGCACTGAATCTCTTCTTCTCTTGAGAATGTCACATAGTCTTTACTGACTGTGTAGAACACCGACATTCTTAGTTTTTAAGCAAGTTCTTTTAAGGGCTAAATATTTTCTGTGAAGTGTTTTGTAAAGTTAAAGTGCTGAAGCATAGTTAGTCTGAAAAGATTTGTGTTTCAAGTGAAACGTCTTAATCTTAGGGCATCCACTCCAAAATGACAAAGGAGAGAACTGAAATTGCCTGACTCTCATTTGAACCTCCAGCTGCAACGTGTGATGTGATATTGCTGCTTTGTCTGAGGTTTCATCTTTCCTCAGGTAAAATACTTGTCCATTGCTTACTGCCAACAGCCTACCAATACATTTTGAGGATCATGACCCCTTTTTTACAAGAGAAGAAATATGCTTTTGTCCAAGAGCATGTGTTTGGGAGTGGTAGAAATGTTGTTAGCTTAGAAATTCAGAAAATCTTGCTGCAGCATGCACAGAAATCAAGACATTTCCTAGAAGTGCATCTTAGGACTGTGAGCTCATTACCAGCTTATAAGGAGTTCTATAAATAAAAAATAACCTTAGCACAATTTTTTTTGTACTTATATCCACATGAAGAAAATTAGAAATTTATGAATGACAGAAAAGAAAGTAGTGAGCATGTGAAGAAGGTTATGAATCAATGTTATTTGAGCAATGTCCCACCAAGAGATCCCACCAAAATCTGAGTCCCAAAGTTAAAAGCATCTTGCAATGTTTAGTCCATATCTCTACAAATTGACTAATTTTGCTTTGTATGTGGAGGTTGACATGTGGTAATAATTTCCATGTGTAAATGTTTCTGGTATATAAATGAGCAAAACAGAGTGAAGTTGGGATAAAAGTTTTAAGCACAGTCTCAATAAAGAGAAACACCCATAAATCACACATTTAAGTAAAAAAAAAAACCCAATCCAAACAAACCAATACAGAAAAACCCACCTGACAAACATACACAATAGAAGGAATGACTGAATATATTACTAAATGAAAAGCATGTCAAAATGCATTAGAATGTGTTGCAAAATCAAGTACTCATCCCTTTGAGCCATATTTCAGCATTTGCAAGTGTGTAATGTGGTAAATGACATATATCACCTGCTGATTGAAACACATCACCTGGTGAAATAACAATCAATCTGTGCATCTGAAACGCAGCTCTTCTCCTAATAAATTAAATGCAGAGCAAGCTAAAGCTGATGCAGCAGTTACCGAATTATGCACGGTGAGAACTGAACTCATTCTACCAGCTACTGAATCTGAAACCTAAAGAGCTGAAACTGATACAGCCCATCAGACACATCAGCTTTCTGGGAAGTGTCAGTCACAGGGGCAGGTTGAAGCTGCTGTCAGAAAATGTTTAGGTCAACAATGCTCTCTGTAACAGCCATTTGCTTCAGCTGATGGCAAAGGTGCAGGATCAGGGCATGACTGCCAAGATCCCAAACATCTGGAGTTTGATATTCAAGCCTGTGTGAGTGTTAACTGTAGAGGGAGAGGTGTTGAAAGGCCCATTTAAACACACTTGAGTTTAATGGCGCAGGGGAGAGCAGCCTATTGTATTTTTTAACTGGGTGAGTTGAAAAGTGGTGGGATGGACAGCAGTGTGGTTTTCATTTTTTAAAAAAAAATAGAGGGTCATTCACCAGTACAAATAACATTTGTGTCAGTCACATGCAAACTTCTTTCCACACCTTGAGGAATGGATACAAATATATACATGAATATGCATATGTATGAATATATACATGTATATATGGGAGAGCAAAAATCCTCAAATTTGGTTTGTCTTCTCTAAATATCATGGAAAACTGTGATGTTTCACAACATCAAAATTAATTCAAACCAGATTTCCACTTGGGTTTCACAGCTTTTCAGGCAACCTGGTTCAGCTTCACCCACACAGTGAAGAAGTTCTTCCTATTATCCAATCTAAATTTGCCCTATTTCAGTTTAAATCCATTTCCCCTTGTCCTTTCACCACACGCCCTTGGGAACAGTCCCTCTCCAGCTTTCTTGCAAACCCCCTTCAGGTACTGAAAAGCTACATTAAGATCACCCCAGAGCCTCCTCTTCTCCAGGCTGAGCAATCCCAATCCTCTCAACCTTCCTGTATAAAATTCTGTGGACAGATTCATTCTTGATGCCGCTGAGCGACCAGTTTTGTTGAACTTTTAGTTAATTATTCATTTTTACTTGTTGAAAGTACTTATTTTTATGTGTGTACAAATAAGTGGGTTATTTGAGCCAATTGTCTCAGAGTGGTTTTCCTCCCTCTGACAACAAATGCTGATTTAAGGAGCAAGCAAAGTGTAAGTCAGAATCTATCAGGAAAATTCTCTGAAGTCATTGATGACTTAACTGATCAATAGGGCTGAAAAATATCAGAGCTATCATTTGCTGAAAGACAAATTCCTGGATCCCAAATGACATAGAAAAGAGGCTTCAACAAAAATCCAAGGTGTCTGTGTCATGAGTCTACACAGGTCTGTCTCCAAGGCTTTTAATTAAGATTAATGTTCTACGTTTCATTAAAGTAAATTAAGACTAATTCCAGCGAAGTGGGGGATGCTGAAGGGAAGTGATAACCTTGAATTAATTTACCTTTAAGAAAATACCTGAGGAAGAAGGCAAGGTTGCTTAGTTCCATTGAGCAAGAATGGATGTTTTAAAGGAGTTTTGTTTTTCTGGAATTCACATTAGAGTCTAATCAGACTTCTGGTTTCTGTCACATTAACCTAAAATTCATAGGATAAAAACCACCTTGGCCTGTCTATACTTCTGATGAAACACAACTTGGAAAGAAGTTGATCCTTTCAGAAGCATGGAGATGATTCCTTTACAGGTCATGGCTCCAGCTGTGGATAATGGCAAAGTGTTTCCTCCCTTCCAAATCTTCAGCACCAGCCTGGGAATGCTCAGGAGTGGCAAAACCCCTATGAGGCTCTGTGTGACAGCAGGAGGCCTTCAGCATTTCCAACAGCTTGGTAAATAAAGCATGAGTCACATTCCCCTTGTGACTTTGCTCTGGTTTAATTATTTCTCTATTTCCGCAGTAAAAATTTGAAGGGACATATAATGGCAGGTTCCAGATGCTACCAATTTTCAGGAATGGTTTTTGGGTTTTGAAGTAGCTAGGCATCGAAGTCCCACAGCGATATCTGATAGAATGTCTCTGAAATACAGGATTTCAGGCTCATTTTAGGCCCACCTCACCCACTGGCCTGATGTCTGGGAGAGAAGGAGCTGTGAAAGAGTCTGTGATCCTCCAAGTCTCAATCTGCCTCATGGTCTTCTTCTCACCCACAGATAATGCGCCATGCACACCACCCTCAGCTTCTCCCACGGCTTCTTCAGCTCTGCTGCTCCAGGGGTGGAGGGAGGTGGGAGAATGGGAAAGAGGCCTGACCCATTTCTGTGTTCCCTTAGCAAGGACGTAGAAAATGGGCAGGAGGAGAGAAGGAGTGGCTGTGGTTCAGCACAGTGAAATACCACCCAGACCAGGAGGAAGGTCTGATTTTGGTTCTGTCTTCCTGACTGGGGAGTATCCAGCACCTTCCAGGGCTGAGCCCAGAGACAGAACCACGATTTAAGAAAATCAAATGAGTGAGAAGGATTATACATTTCCATTTAGCTGGGAGCTAGACACATCCTCGGCAACACAGAAAGGGATTTACAACTTTTAACGAGCAGCACTCTGTAAAAATAAAATTACTTCAAGCACAGCATTAAAGCTTTTCTCAGAAAAGCTCTAATGTAAATTTTATATGGAGCACACTACTGTACTTGCATTTGTTATTTGAATTTGTTATTTTATTGAAAAGCAGAGTCTAATCAGGATTGCCTAGTTTCAGGGAGAAAGGGAATGGGATTAAATATGAAATAACAGTTGATTCAGGATTCCTACCCACTCAGGAGGCTTCAGAAATGTTCTGTCATTTTCTAGAGATTTATATATTAAAAGTGTCTGCCCCATCATAATCACTTAACATGCTTTAAAAAGCACATAAACACACGGGGGGTTTCATTATGGCATATGGGAGAGAGATTTTTCTCAGCATTGGTCCAATTTTACTCACATTATTGTCAAATGCTAAATGTCCCACGGACATCAGGGGGAGCCGAGCCTTTTGAAAAAAGCTGTGCTTTATAAAAAGCATAAAGCAAGCAATCTGCAGGAAATATAGATTTCCAGTAAGCTAGGGACCAGGTCTAGACTCAAACAAATAATATCAGAAGGTACCTCCAGTTAGGAGAAATTTTTTTCAGTGGCAAAAAGGAGACGAAGTCCAGATGGAGAGTTTGCAGTCCCAAGATAGATCCAGGAAAATTTTTCCTTTCAATGGCCATAATTTTGAAGAGATTGTGTCTGTTCTTTATCACCCCTCTTATTCTTCCTTCGATTTCTCTCTTCTCACACCCACACAGAGGACTTCTAAATCTCAGCACGAGTCTGATAATATCTTCTCTTTAATGTATGTTTCTGTGGAAGGGAGAATCAGCAGCTATTAGCAGCTTGTGACTGAATGCTGCATGAGGCTCTCTTTGTAGTATCCAATTGCACAGGAAAACACAATTTACAGACAATCACTGCAGCAGCCATGCTGAATGTACAGAAGAGGCATCATCCCAGTCAGTGGTGGGTGAGAGCGTCAGATTCAGGCTCAAGGTTCTCTCAGTGGCAGAGGTAGTTGGGAGCAGAGAAAAACACCGGGTCCATGGTTTAGGTATGATAAATCATTTTTTTGCTGAAATTAGATTTCAGTCCCATGTCACATCCATTGCCTTAAACATAAGGGTTAAATATGTTCCATCAAGCTTTTGGCTCCACCATAGTGAAATTCCATTTTATGGCTTGAAAAGCCCATTATCTCCTCTGACCACCTGCATAAAGGTCCCATGAAAGGGTCTGGAGCACGAGTCCTGTGAGGAGCAGCTGAGTGAGCTGGGGCTGTTCACCCTGGAGAAAAAGAGGCTCAGGGGTGACCTTATTGCCTTCTGCAGCTCCTTGATAGGAGGCTGTGGCCAGGTGGGGACCAATCCCTTTTCCCAGGTAGCAAAGGACCTGGGGCAAGAGGAAATGGACTCAAATTGCATGAGAGGAGGTTTAGGTTGGATATTAGGAAAAAAATTTCTTCATGGAAAGGGTTATCAAGCACTGGAATATGCTACCCAGGGAGGTAGTGGGGTCACCATCTGTGATGGTTGTCACAAGGGTTCTTGGGTGAAGGAAGAGATGAGATCCTTGACTCCATGATCAGAAGGCTTGATTTAGTATTTTAAACTATAACTATACTAAAAAGAAAAAGAAGGAGATTTCCAGAGGCTGCTACCTAAGCTAAGAATAGAATAGAAAAGAATGATAACAAGGCAGCTCTCTCCTACTCTGTCTGAGAGAGCTCAGTTCTGGATTGGCCATCAACCACAAACATCCAAGCTGGGCCAATCCAGACAGACCTGTTGCATTCCACAGCAGCAGATAACCTATTGTTTACGTCTATCTCTGAGGTCACAGCTTCTCAGAAGGAAAAATCCTAAAGAAAGGATTTTTCACAAAGAGACTGTCTGCGACAACCATCCCCTGAGGTATTTAAGAGATCTGTAGGTGTGGCACTTGGGGACATGTTTTAGGGGTGGATTTAGTAGTGCTGGGTTAGTGGTTGCACCCAATGGTCTTAGCAGTCTTTTCCAACTTAAATGGTTCTGTGATTCTTTAGCACAAAATGATGCACAGTAATTCCTGTGTTAAGCCTGACAGATGACTTCTGGCTTTAGAGTTAGATGTCTTTCAAGCAAGATTGTGATGTCTGATTTCAAAGTCTTCAAAGGGAGGGAAAACCAGCGCTTTTCATATGAAGTAATTCTGATGGTTTACAGTTATTATTGTTAAAATCCTACCCTGTTCTCATTTGAATTTGCCTTGCTTCCATTCCTAGTTTTGGAATTTTGTTGTGCTTTAGTGTTAGATTAAGCCTGCACTTACAGAAAGCCATGCAGTCAGAGCTCTCATGTTTGAATCAGTTTTTGTTGCCTTCTCTGCAATTACAAAACTTTTTATCTGGAGCTTGGACAACACTTACTTCTGCCATTGTAACCCAAACCTTCCTGTCAATAACAAGCCTTTTAAAAATGAAGTGTTTGGTCCTTTCCTGCTCTTCATTGAATGCCAAAAACAAGATACAGCATGAGGGGGGTTCTGCTTAAGCTCACACAGACAGCATTCAGGCTCAGAAAGGAAACCCACAGTTGCATACAAATAGAATGCAATTTATGTTGGGAATCTGAAATCTGATTAGATAAGGAACTAAAGCAAAATGTCTGGTTCCCTTATTTTTGTAAAAATTACTAAAAGCAATTAAAAATATGTCCTGGTTGTGCATTTAGCATTTGGATGCAAATTATTTCGTTCCTGCTTCTTACAGTGAGCATGAAATAAGACAAAAAACTTACTGGAGGTAAGGACACCAGCAGAAATATGGGATTACCCTGGTACAAATAATTTGGGTGATCCTGGGTTTAGGTACAGACGCAGGGGAAATAAGGATGATCCCAGTATTGGGTTTGAGCCATAAAACATTTCAAAGTGAAATCCAGCCCATCAAGAGTTAGATGATATATTTACTGACAGAAATGGACTATTTTAGTTTGACTCAAGGGGTTTTACACCTAACCTATAATGTCTACTGAAATGGTGAATGTTAATTATTGGTTACTCAACTTGTTTTGAAATCATCTACTTTCCTTCAGTTCCCCTTATGATTTTATTGTATTTAAGAATAATAAAAGTGGCTTGTTTGCATTTGGTGATATTTTCAGATACAAGAACCTGGAAATTCACTACTTTTTGAGACCTTTCTCATTTGTAGGAAAATAAAATATATTTCTTCCTCATGCAGGTACTACATGGATGCTTCTGAGATGCTGAGATATTACAGTGGCCACAGTCTTGGAAGTGAGAGAGAATATAGAGTCATTCAGCACAGCAATCCTTGGAAATGAAATAAATTCTGTCATTTATTATGTTTTTCCCAATAACATCTGGACGTGGTGATAAGGGATCCACTATGTGATGAGCTGTAGGCAGTGTAATGGAAAAACTGCCCACCCCTCTATGAGTCTTGTTTCCTGGATTTAGAGATGAAAGACAACTGGTGGATTTGGAAAATGTGGAAAAGTAGAAAAACAACAAAATGTTCATGTAAACACGGTAAGTACGGATCACAGCCAAAGCTGCAGAAAGCTATTTTTTGGGCTCATTTGGGACACTTCTTACACTCAGTGCCTCCCACATCCCTGTGGTCCTTTTGGTGCAGTGTCTACAACAGAAACAGGAGCATGATGGCCAGGTGAGGTGTGTGTGGGCCTGGTTTGATGTGGACCTGCTAAATGACATGCAGGTTTGGGCAGGTGTTTGCAGAGGGCTTTGCAGGCACACCACACATTTACAAGTCTGAATTGAAGGTGCTGCTGCGCTGACTTGATGTGTCCCACCAGATGTGCCACAGGCCTGGTGTGCTAACGAGGTTAAGAAGATTTTATATGGAACCTTTGTTATCTGCCTGTGGGCCGTGGAGCAGCAGTGGCTGTGTTTGCAAAGAATGTGCGTCCTTACTATGTCAGCAAATATTCCTTGTAGATATGAGTTTGTTCAGGCCAGTTCAGAAAGCAAAACATCATGGAGAAAGAAAAAAAAGTTGAGAGTCATGAAGGCAAGTGCTGTTACTTGTGGAATATAGATGACTTGAAAAGTTCTGTTCCCTTGGGAAAAAAATAAGAAAAATGACACAAAACCCCCATTCCACAATAACAGTACCAAGCAGTGCTTGCTTGTTTTCATCTAATTTCCAAGTGGGTTTTGTTTTAAATTCAGTGGAGCTACAGACCAAGAGGCTTTGACATGCGATTGAAATGCACCATGCACAGAGGTTAAAGGACCCTTCCTGGAGAAATGCTCAAGAGCCCTTCAACTGCTGCTTCCTTGACTTGTATTTCCTACTTAATATACCCCGTCCTACTACTGCTTACTCTGTATTCATCTGATCTTGGCATCATGCGCGTTCTATTCCTGCCCTTTTACGTGGCTCTGCTTGATAAATCTTCAGAATCAGCAGGCTGGGAGAGTGAAAGTGCAGCCACGAGCTGCTGAGAGTAAATGGCAGTGGGTAGCACTTTGGGCTGGGGCAGTGAGGGTTCACTGTAACAGAGCATAAATTGACAGGGAGGTGTTGGCAGTTTACCATTGCTATGATAGCTGCTATAAAAGTATGTTTCTGGGTGCAAGAAACACTTAATGAAATGCCCTGACCTGTGTTATGTGGGAGGTTGGATTAGATAAATGTAACAATGCTCTAAGAATTAGTCTATGAACTATGGATATTGCCATGAAAAAGCCTTATGAGCATAAATGGAGAATGCTAACATCCCCCAGAATGAGCAATAAAAAGCAGACTATAAATCTCTTTAGCACCCTGTTCTATTATCTAACTTAACCACCATCTGTTGCATTCAATATACTTCTTAGCTTCAGGTTTCTGCAATCAGTCTTGGATTTGTGATTTGTTTCCCAAATTGGTGAAATAAAAATGGATTGGCCCAAATGAGAAACAGCATATAAGACTACTAATTATCAACAATCTATATTTCAGCATCAGATTTGCTGGGGCAATTTCTTCTCTCTACTGCTCTCATTCATGGCAGCAATGCAGAAGAAATTATATTTAAGGAGTTTATCTTTACCAGTAACAAAATTTTCCTGATTGTAATGAAGATACTTGTTGAATATTGATATAAAATAGCACTCTATTTTTCTTCACTGCAATTATGGAAATGACTAAATTTAGGGAGAAAGTAGAGTCTCTCTGAAGGTTTCATTAATGTCTGAATATTATACAAAAAAGTTTGTATCTCTTCTAAAAGAAACCTTCAATACCTGAAATACAGAGGATGGTGGTGAAATTAAATTAATTTCTCTGCTAACCCAGCAAGTGTATTGATAATGTACTGCATGATTATTTAAAATGCCATTATTAAAAAGAATTTTATTAAGGTTTTATACTGCCATCTAGTATCTAAGCACCTCCCTCATGTATTCAAGGTTAATAGAGAAATGCCTTTTTGGGATTTTTGGAGTATCAGTCTCTTGGTTTCTGGAGAGAGCAATGACTCGATTTAATTCAAGTAAGTAACACAGAATATGAGAACTTTTCTTACCACTTTCTTAGCACTGCAATCTGCATTGACACTCTTTTGCTAAAAGACTTTTAAAACCAGGGGCCACATCTTTCCATGTGCTATGCAAGAGAATTTTTTTCATCCTTCAGGATCAAGCCCTAATATGATTAGATTAAACTCCTGGTGATTCTTATTGGAGTTGAAAGACTCCTTGATATCACCAGCCTGGGAAAAACTGAACGACAAATGGCATTTTTCCAAGGAATGGGTGTTAAAGTGGGTAAAATCAGTAAAGTGAAGGGACTCTAAACAGTGCAATTCCTTAATCCTTCACTGCCATAATAAGAAACAAAAGCCTTCATTTTATTCCTAGTTTGCATCCAGACCTCCTGAACTTAAAGCAAACAGTGAGTGGTGAAACTTTTCCGGCCATATTACAAGGCTGGCCAGTCAGCGCCCATTCTATTGTAAAAG
Source organism: Camarhynchus parvulus (assembly GCF_901933205.1). Classification (NCBI taxonomy): domain Eukaryota; kingdom Metazoa; phylum Chordata; class Aves; order Passeriformes; family Thraupidae; genus Camarhynchus; species Camarhynchus parvulus. Next base: position 65,286,881 of record NC_044586.1, read on the forward strand.
GCTCTGCTGATGTGCCTCTCAGTTTTACCCAGTACACACCTACCATCTGACACTGTGCAATTAGCCTGCTCTTCTAGGGCCTGCCAGAAACAGCAATAACACTGCATCAGAGGAAGATCATTATCCAAGGCACCTCACAGACACTAAATATGCACAGTTCTGCTGCATTTGCAGCCCACGAAGGATGAAGGCACCAATAACTGTGAGGTGTTCAGCCATTCATTTGCATAGTTTCTGGGAAAGCCTGGCCTGTCAGGACTTCTCACTAGCAGGCACGAAAGGAAGAATAAAAATAAAAATTCACCAATGTTTTAGTCCTTTTTTTTTTTCCACAGAAGTAGTGAATTAGTTCATTTGTTTGGGCCAAGTGAAACATTCAGTATCAGCAGAGCGTGGCTGGGTTCCCTCAGTGTGAGTCAGTGTTATTCAGACCCTGGGCTGTGTTTTTAATGCCTGTCCTCACATAAAAGACACAAACCTTCCTTTAGTGCTCACTTTGCCAGGAATACTGCAGGTGAGAAATGGGAACCCTGGGAGGAGGATGTGCCCTCGGATGCTGCAGGATGAGCAGGGCTGGTGCCCAGCTCCCAAACCTGTTTATAGGAGGCGCCTGTGGTGGCTCAGAGGGCTTTACCCCCATGTTCAGTGCAGTGCAAATAGCGGCCTGGAGCTTTTGTTTCCCATTTTATACAATATTCCTTTGCCAGACTGCTCAGACTCGAAGATTACCAGCTTGAGGATCTCAACACTGCAGAAAAAAAAAATTCCTCTTTGTGCTTCCAGACCCCTGTGTACTCTGCAGTGGTGTGTTACCTTTGATTTCCATGATCTCAGAACACAAAATGAGGGCAAAAAAATCCCTGCAAAAATTGCTGCAGACTAAAATACCAACACAATTTCCCACTTGTTTAGCAAGGACCATGGGCTGCTTTACCTGAGAAAATCCTCGCTGCAGTCAGCCCTGGGATATTCCCTGAGGGTCCTTGCTACCCCTGTGATGGAAACTGGAGTCTCTTAAGAACATTTCTTTGCTGTGCTGAGGATAAAAAAAAAAAGCCAGAAGCTGAGGATTATAGATCCATCTTACAGCAATTGTTAATCTAACTTTCATTAACAGTTAAAAATCATGCAGGGGGAATATATGAAAATTACTGCTTTCCAAGTAGATCTGTTAATTATTATTAGTCAGTATACTTATTAGGTACCGATGGAAACTTGGCACTCAATAGGTACCTATTAAAATATGTTAGAGAACATCATATTAATGTTTAATATAAAAACTGCATGAATCATCTGTTTTTTTAACACTGGGCCATATCTTCAGCGGGCATGAATCAGTCCAACACCAGCAAGAAAGCTGGTCAGTTTGTACAGCCTAGGATCTAGTTTAACATTTGCTACATGAAAAACAGGATGACATTTCTTTTAATTTTTTACAGAAATTTGGAGTTTGCTCCCTTTTTTGTTGCCCATCTGGCAGAATTGTAATTAACAGAATTTAGAGCCACGGCACTGAATCTGTTAGACAGTCACACAATCAGGCGAATTTGCAGTGTAATTAATAGATGCAGGGGACATGATCTGTTTAAGATCACAAGGTTTTGGATGCAGTAGCAACTCAGATAATTCAGGCTGTGCTGCCTTGTTTCTAAATAACACCCTGTTTTAAATAGGACATCCTCCCATGTGTTCTTTACACTTAAATCCGTGGCTGTGTCAGGGCAAAAAATTCAATGTGATCAGCATCCTTCAGCCTGCACTTACGACCAAACTTAGCATCTTGGTTCATGACAATGTAGAAAAGCTCTTGCAGATCAAACAGGAATAGCCTGAGAAGTTTTTGCCTCTGAGTGCCCACCCTTCAGCTGGAATGTGCTCTTGCACATCCAGTTTGCTCAGTGTAAGTGTATGAGGCTCTGCCATGAATTGCCCAGAGAAACTGTGCCTGCCCCATCACTGGAAGTGTTCAAAGCCAGGTTGGATGGGGATCTGACCAACCTGGTCTAGTGGAAGGTGTCCCTGCCCATGGCAGGGGATTGGATTTAGATGATCTTTTAAGGTCTGTTCCAATCCAAGCCATTCTACTATAAATCATCCTCCATTTCTACACTTCACTGGGAAGTGCAGTAATTACCACCTGCTGAGAGCTAGTTTTGTTAATAGGGACAATGTTGCCATAAATCACTTCAGATCAACTTTAAGAGCTTGTCTTCCTGCCCTAAACTGTGCTGAAATTCTGACTCCAAAGGCAAGTTGTTTTCCTGTGAGAATTTAGGCCATATTAACTCAATGAGAGGTAAATACCCATAATTTTGCAGCTCAGTTCAGGCTTTCTGACCTTGCCAGCTGTGAGCTGAAGATATTTGTCAGAATTCTAGGGCTATGTATTTTTCATCACTTGCAGTAATTTAACAATTGCACAAATCAGTTCAGTATTTTATCCCTGGTTCATTTATTTATGACAATTCTGAAGGGAAAGCATTAGGTACTGTCCCTGAGATCTCAAATACAATCACATGGAGATTAAGCTGTGCACAAATACATTCATCCAAATGCAAATATATGCCTTTGTTCATAGGGCCCAATCCTAATTTGTGCATAATATATTACTTTGAATAATAATTTTCATTAGGACAGAAGTTGCACAGCCCAACTTGTAATGAGGGATGGTGTATAGGCTTTGTGAGAAAAGCAAACAGAACTAAAAACTTGATCTATGTGTTCTGGAGGACACTAGTGTAAAAAAAAAAAAAGTAGGCTTTCTGATTTATTCAGTTTAATTTAAGGACTACAATTGAGGGATCTAATTCAAGAGTTTAGTAGGTTTAAACTTCCTGTAAGATTCATGTAGAGAAAAGCTCTTTCAAGGTCTGATTTGGGCCCTATGAAATCTGGATCATTGTCTAGTGAAGAATATCTCCTGACTTTGAAAGCAAGAGGGCTATGTAATGGCTAAATTCATGACATATGGATACTTCCATTTAATACTTAAAGTTAACAAATGAACTCACGATCCATCGCAAAGCTTAAGAAAGACTTTTCTGAGCACATCAGTGAATCTTGGTTAACATCTATGGAATACAAGAAGCTCCAGGTGTGGCCTCACCAGTGCTGAGAAGGGAAGGATCACTGCTCTCAACCGGCTGGAAATAATTTATCAAATGCAGCCCAGGTACCATTAATCTTTGCTGCAAGGTCACCTTTCTGGCTCCTGTTCAACTTGGTTTCCACCAGGATCCACATGTCCTTTTCTGTCAATTTTCTTTCCAGCAGGGCAGCCCCCAGCATGTACTGGAGCCTGGATTTTTTCCTTCCCAGGTGCAGCATTTTAGACTTGTTGAACTCCACGAGGTTCCTATCATCCCATTTCTCCAGCATTCAAGGTCCCTCTGGATGGCAGCACATTCCTCTGGCAGATCAGCAGCTCCTCCTGGTTCTTGATCACCTGCAAACTTGCTGAGGAGATGCTCTACATCCAAATCAGTAATGAAAGCATCAAGCTGGGCTGGACCCTGTGTTGACCCCCAGGGTACACTGGTTCCCAATTTGTCTTTGTGCCACTGATCCCCCTTCCATCCCCCTTCCCTGGGCCTGCCTTTCAGCCCCATTTCAACCCACCTCACTGCTCATCCAGCCTCACATCAACAGCTTAGAAAAGTAAAATAGTTTAGGCTGCAAAAGACCTTCAAATGCATCTTTGTGCATTTGTAAATGGGGAGTTCTAGTATGAAGATAGAGAGAAAGAGATTGAAATAAAATGCCTTTTAACAGAAATATTGACTTTGGGAAGCAATCAAATATGCATTGCCAGCCTCTCTGATTGGCTCTGAATGTTATGGAACTTCCTTGTTTATATATTTCATGTGATGAATTTCTAAATGATTAGCTACAGAGACACAGATATGTAATGAACAGATGTGTAAGAGGATGCTATGATTCCATCAGCATAGCATAATTACAGAAAATCTCTCAACCCTCTTAAAAATAATCATCGTATAAGTGGTTTCCTCTTAAAATCAAATGTTTTGAGAATATATACATGTACTAGATACATGAATATATATATATATATATGAAAAGACTACAGAGACACCAAATCTTTTCTTTACCCAGAGTCTCAACTTCAATTTCAAATCCCTCCTTGCTCAAGTGTTCCCTTTTTGCTTTGCTAGTAGCTGAATGTCAGTTTGAGTTGGTCAAATCGCAGGTGCAGAACAAGAAGGAAATTGTTTTAGGAAGGCTGGGCTTGAATCCTGCTCTCTCCTGAGCTTCCCATCTCCCTGAGTCTGGAAGCAGAGTGCTTCCTGCACAGGATGGCACAGCACCAGGCTTAAGGCTTACACAGGGAGCATGAGCAGCGATCTGTAAGAAAATCAGGTACTTGACAGACTCATTTTGACAACACTGTGGCAGAAATGGTACAAGCAAGGAAGGTTCGTTCTTTGGCTTAAAGAAAAGAGCATTCAAAATATTTGTTCTATAGAAGTAAATAATTGTTTAAATATTACGCTGGTGCGACAATTGTAAATGATCATTGGCTTCTTTAAATCATTTTAACATTTGTAGATCAACTCAGGATGTTTCCAGTATGATGCTCAGTTTGAGAGTTGTGTTTTGGAAGCTCCAGTCTTCCTTGTCCCTTCAGTGGGCAGCTGTTATTATATGCTGAACTCATGTTGTCTCTAGGTTTGTCCTCAGGAGGCTGTAATTCCACTGAGAAGGAAATTCAGCCATGTTCTCATAGGAAAAATTCAGAAGAGCAAGAAGGCAAAGCAGCCATGTGTCAACTTTAGACACCACCAGTTTAGCACAATTAAAATTCAACTGCACTTTGGGAAGACCAAGCATTTATTTCTGTAAGGAAAGGGATTATTTTCTCTAAATCAGTAAATTAAAAAATCACCATGGATGATTCCATCAGTTAAAAACTGTACTCAGACAAACCGAATCCAGTGTAAAACTGTATGAAAGGCTTTTTTTATGAGCAGCAATAAAACATTCAGTTTTCACCAAAGAAAATCTTATAGGCTCTTTGAGGAACAGCCTCCCTTATCTCAGCCTCCCAAGATGGACTGGACTAGCAGAATTAAGAGTCACTTTGTGGCCATGTTTGATGGATTGTGTCTGGGTCACACATCTGCTTGCATCCTGTTGGGCATCTGACGTTACACTCTTACAAATGGCTGAGGCGAAGCAGAAAGGGGAAAGCTGCCTCTTGGCTTTGTTCTGGCTCCAGACTCAAGGGGGAGTTGGGCTCTTCAAGGAAAACAAGAGCTCAGAAGGTGGTGAGAAAGGCTGATTAATACAAGGAGAAGGCACAGACTGAGAGGCTGTTTAAGTGTTGCCTACTGGGAAAAGGAAGGTGCCACACCATCACATCAAGATTTGTGTAGGGAAGGGAGAAAAGACTTCTTGGGGACCCAGGAGGAACAGGCTGGCATCTGCTGCAGCTCAGCTGCTAAAGAGCCTGAAACCAAGAACCTCTTCCACAGGGAGAGTTTCCTTTACAGAAGGGGGAAAAGAAATCACACAGCTTAGTTTCTGTTGTAAGAGAAACATGTTTCAGAGCTTACAGAACCTTCTGGTCCTTGTGGGAAAGCACTCTTACTTAAGGAAAGAGTCAAGCCTCAAACCTCTCTCTGAATCCATGCCCTGGCACAGTGGAAATTCTTTGCTACTTTTATGCCTTAGCACTTCCATTCTGCAGGAAGGGAATTTATCAGCTGCACAAGACTTCTGCAAATGGAATTAACTGATGTTTGTACAGTGTTTTGCAAGGGCAGCGTTTTATTGTTGCTTATTTGTTTATCCATCAACCCATGTTACTCTTTCATCTCAGAAATAATACTCTGCAAATAGTAGATTTTTTCAAATAAGATAAAATCAGGGCATTGAGCTTAAATACACACTACTTACATGCGTTGACCATGGGAAGAATGTTTTCAGACATTTCCATAAAAATATTAGGGAAAAGAAAAAAGCAAAACAAAGCAAAACACTGTGAAACACAGTTTGGATCTTAGTTATATTGACATCTTTTTATTTTCACTTAAATTCCTCTTAATTAAAAAAATGTCAAGAAAATTAATAAAAAATAAAACTATGGGAAAGAACAGAGTAGTGACCTCCTGAAGGAAAAGGAAATGGCACTGGTCACTGTCAGTGGGGTTTATTTCCCCTGACTATGCTGGCTGCACGTTCAGTGCCCAACCTGCATTAACTGTCTACACCAATGGCAGAGACCACTGAGCCCATTTCCTTTAGACATGCTTTGTTTTGGGAGGTCCTGGAGACAGACCTCTGGATCCAAAGGATAAGGTGTTCCTAGTATTTAGTAATAAAATTGCATTTTATCCACACAGGCCTGAATCTGTAGGCAAACTCAAAGGGGAAATGTTGCTCCCTTTCCCAGCGTTGTGTTGGACAGCAGCAGCATCCTGAGGTCGCTGTGAGTCATGGATTGTCCTGCAATCTCACAGGAACAGGCAGTGTTTGCAAGCAACCTGAATTCAGCCCAAATTGCCAGCATGTTTTACAACACATATAATTCTGTCTCAGGAGCACAGCAGCAGCCTGCAGACTGCTTCTGGAGTCAGCCAGCCCAAAAGCTATGCAAGGGTCAATATAGGAATTTGTTTTCTCATTATTTTTTTCATACTTTTCTTTATACCTTTAGGGTTTTTTTAAACCTTCTACAATTTTTAAAGTGTTTTTGTTGCTCTTTTTTTTTGCCTGCTTGGTTTTGGTTTTGTTTTGTTGTTTTGGGCTCCTTTTCTCTGCGGTTTCTAGAACTGATCAGCATGTTCTGGTGGAGTTTGCAACCATCCAAAAGAAGAAATTCCTCTCTATATGTGTTCTGTATTTCATAGAGGCATGTAATCCATGGATTGCACTAATATTTGACTACAACCAGGGTTTCTGCATAGATGACAGTCTGCTGTGCTCCCAGCTTCCAGCTATTGGATTGTGCAGAAGCTTTATTTTCTTTGTCACGCATCTGTGTCCTTGCTGCCTGCACTGTTTGCTTCTGACTGACCAATCAAGCAATCAAGGTTGCTTTGTTTTCTGTGTACCCCTGCCCAACCATTAAATGGTTTGCAATTCAATTATTGTGTATTAAAACTTGTAATGTATTGTATTAATAACTGTAATACAATTACAGTTCTGAATCAAAGTCAATTAATGCCTATGTGACTGTCAGTGGCTCTCCTGCATTATGAGTGTAAGAATTGAGATCCAGATCCTTAAAGGGTCTGGTAAGAAGGACATGCCTCTTGTGGGTTTATATCTGTTTATTTTTGCTGCTTAGAGCAGCCTTCTAGTACCTAAAATGGGCCTACAGGAATGCTGGAGAGGGAATTTTAGCAGGATTAGGTAGTGATAGAACAAGGGGAATGGCTTTAAACTCAAAGAAAGTAGACTAATTTTAGATATTAAGAATAAAGTCTTTACTGTGAGGGTGGTGAGGCTCTGGCACACGTTGCCCAGAGAAGTTGTGGATGCCCCAAACCTGGAATAGCTTGAGTCCAGGCTGGATGGGACTTGGAGCAACCTGTTCTATCAGAAGATGTCCCTGCCCATAGCAGGAAGTTGGAAGTAACTGATCTTTAAGAGCCATTGCAACCCAAGCCATTCTGTACTTCTATGGTTTATGGGATTACGATTATTGAATATAGCCCTGAAAAAGTTCTTCATTCAAACTTCAGTTCATGGTCCCCAAACAAATTTTAATTATTTCATCGTTTTAAGAATTGGAGTATTCATTTTAGGCTCAACCTCTCCTGATGGCTCATGGAAACTTCCAAACACTACCAGTTTGTAAGTCAGAATGGGAAAAGGGCTGCTGTTAGATTGTAGATCTGTTTATTTTTATTATTTCTAATCATTAACATGGCATTTAATCCTGTGTCACTATCAAACTATAATTCTTTCCAGTGATGCCAGGTGCTTGAGGCTGTCTCACAACCCTCAGTTCCAGGAGCACCAGCAGCTGGGCATCATTCTCGTCCCACAAAAACAGCTGAAAAAAATGTGCAGATAATATTTGGCAGTAGATTCAGAACCTGTATTTTGTTCCCCACTGATAATACAGGATCAAAATCAACAATGTCACCTGTTACTTTTAAAATTGACTTCACACACAGTACTTACACTTAAAAACCAACATTGCTCCTTCTTTATTCTTGTGTCGAGGATTCCCCCTGAAACACCAAACTCTCTTTGTTTGGAAGATACAGCCACAAGATCTGACAGAAGCACTACTGAGGACAATATAGTGGCTCTTTTTGTTCTAGATTTGATCTTAGAAAAACAATGCACATTACAACAATGCAAAAATGTCATTCTTCTGAGAACATTATTGGTTTTTTCCCCCTGAAAATGCAGAAGTGTACCAGAAATTTCTAGGTTTTCACATTTCAGCATACAGGTCATAATGTATACAGTAAAGATAAAATTGCAGGAGGAAATCAATTCTGTTATCATTTTAAATGTATGGTTCACTACAAGTAAACATATGTTTCTCTTTCTCCTTTTTTGTGCACTGTAATGAAGTTTTAGGTAATAAAATGTGTTGCCTGAAGATAAGAAGTACTATCTAAAACACATTTCTGTCAATTAAATTGTCTTCTATTACTTCCATTGAACCACTGGCGGACTTCTGATTTGACTGAATTTTAAGACTACTGAAGAACACAAGTCATTTGAATTGGAATGCTCATTGCTAATTTATGGTGTTTAACCATAACGGAGATAGAACATAATACTTGGGAAATTGCTTTTTATTATGAATGAGTTCTTAGCATTTAACTTTTGCTTTTTTATAGAGCTATATCTGCCAGAGAGCCTTCAATTTTAACTTGTACTGTTTGTCTTCTTATTTAGTGTTTTGTCCCAGTAATTAACTATAAAATTTGCAATGAAATAAGGGTGAGGAACTATCCTCCCATACATTCAACTCTCTTTAATGACCCCATTGTGATAATCCAATACTTAAATGCCAATGAAGCTGAGATGCTTTAAAGGTTATAATGAACTAGCACTTATTTCAATGCACACTGTGGTGAACAAGTGTCCTTGCAAATGTGTAGTTCATATAATATTTTTGCCATAAGAGAAATAGCCTATGAGAATTAAGTGCCATGGACATTTAAGGTTGTGCAATATGAGCATTCCAAGTCAGTGCAAGTAACATAAACACATTTTTACTCAAGGTTTCAATTCTCCTCTGTCCCCAGTCAATAACTGTCTGAAGCCTCAAAGGATTTGTTGTGTCTTTACGTTGGTGTGCTAGAGGAAGGAGTGATTTCAGTCTTTGGCTCCCTGCATGCTGCTCTGTAGAACACATGAAAGCCTTCACACCCCAAAACCCCCAAATTGATAGAGTGGGTGAATGGCTGTCTGGCAAAGAAGACTTTCTCTTGAAGGTAAGGGCACTGCTCACATGATTTCTAGTTGTCTGGGACACCTGGTAAAATCCAGATTAGTCCCATTAACTTTTAGCTTTCTGGAAGTTACACAATTAGTCTCTTCTAACTGTATAATTCTGTTTAAAAAGAGTCTAGATACAAGCTAATCATTGTCATCAGAGAAGAGAAATACTTTCCATATTTCAGTCTTTCTGTATCTGAGAGAGGCTGTGGACTCCCCATCCCTGGAAGTGTTCAAGGCCAGGTTGGAGGGGACTCTGAGTAACCTGGTCTAGAGGAAGGTGTCCCTGCACATGGCAGGAGATTGGAACTGGATGAGCTTCAAGGTCCCTTCCAACCCAAGACATTCTATGACTCCATGATCTACATTAGGAAGAGAGGAATCAAAAGTTCCTGTCCTTTCTGTTGGCTTGTACAAAGGAAATCCACAGAGCCACCTCGGGTAAGGACACCTGCATTGGAGCTGTGTGTTTTCTCAGGCAAAGCCCATCCTTAGTGTCTGCTCCAAATGGGAGCCTGAGCTCTTCTTATATCAGAAAGGAGAATTGAATTTACACAGGGCTTGTTTGGGGATTAATACCAATTGAAGTTGAGGATGAATCACCTTTGGAACTGCCTTTTTTTAAATCATCTAAAGGAGGAGCCTAGATAGCTGCCTTAGACTGGGAACTTTATAGATAACTGTAATTAAATGAAATGAATCTCAGCCTAGAGGACATCACCTACAGACTCAGAATACAGTGTGCACTTCATGTTTCTGTTGGTGGCAGCAGGTCGCCTAAAGATCAGAAATATACAATTCCTTCCCTGCCCTGATTTTGCCTGTTACAGTAAAAAAATGGGCAGAGGAGGAAGGAAGAGAGGTGGCAGCAGGCGGGGAATAAGCAGTAAAGATATAAAATTGCTCAGGTCTACTGTGACCACCCCCAGTTGCAGTACAATTGCAGCCTGAGGACTGCAACAAAAGCTGTGAATAGTTGCTCTGTCTCTGTGGTAGCAGATGGTGGGGATTGTGGTTCTCTCAAGTGCTGATGGCTTCCCTTGAGCAACACCTTTTTAATTTTTTTTTTATGTTACAGAAATCAGACATGTATTTTAAGTGTGCAAAAATGTAACCTTCCTTTCAGCTTCGAAGGAAAGGGGCAGTGGGATCACCTCATTATCTTGGGTGAATATGACTGGAGGAGATATTTGCTAAATATATATATATATGTAACAAGTGAACATTTGCTTATATATCTTTTCTCCCTTCTGCTCCCCATCATTATTCTCCCTGTGCTTTAAAAATAAAGAAGAATGCAGAAAGAAAATTTCTCATGTGTTACTCAGGCTCTCATCATGGATACACAGGAAAAAAAAAAGTGAAATTAAGTTTATTCGAGATGTGATATTAAAACTGAAATCTTTACAAATCCTTACTGGTACATATAGAAGAAGAGGGGTTTTTTAAAACCTTATTAAAAAATAGAATAGTGCATGCTTAGATTTTATGCATCTCTAAATAAACAGACATCTTAGAGATGTCTAGTTTTCAGAAGACAGAGGACTGTCTGTTTTCCATTGGAAAATGAGACTGCTTAAGGCATCTCAGTTTAGCCCCCTTAGGGCATCTCTATTAGTATATGTAAAAATCAAAACAGTGGAACTCACTAGGAAAATCAGGAATGTCTAGAGAAAATGTTAATATTAGAGATTCAACTAATCTAAAATGTTAGCAGCCCACAGGATGTGACAGCTTATGTAAGCTGGGAGTCTTTCCTTTAATCTTTGTGAAACCAACACTTTGAAGGCAGTTTAATCAAGATATTGCAAGAGCACTGTTTCAGGAGTGAATATAAATTAAAATTTTTCCAAAAAGAAAAAATACGAAAAGAACTTGTTGCAAGCTTAGATTGTAGACAGCTATTAAACTATTAAAAAATTATCACTCAAGCTATAAAAGTTTATGTTTATTTTTTCAGAAGTCATTAACTGAAGAGGAGTAACACTGAATTTAAAAAAATTGCTGAAGGCAACGTGAAGGAATAAAATAGGGTGCAAAAGAGAAACTTTTTTGTTCTCTTTGCTGCTGACAGAGTTATATAGCAGATGACACAGTATGCACAGTATGGCCACAAATTTATGCACTCTTCCCTATGAACTACACTAACAGGGCTGAGAGATGATATAGCATCGAGACAGGCACTGTGTGATCACATCTGCTTCCTCTTCTCATCCCTCAATATGTTTCCTTCCTTTTTTCCCCCTGAAATCCTCAAGGAACTTGTTGCAGGGGCATGGTCCCAAGAGACAATGGTCTTGCCATGATGGATGACTCCTTTTACCTAAAAATAATGTAACCTTCTCGATTCCTCCCATTGCAAACCCCACCTTTCTAAGACCAGAGAGACCTCAAAGAGTGAGAGACATTGAGGCATCCAAGCTGGTGGTGACTTCAGGCTCTTTCTCTCTTTCCAATGCTATAGCTGAAATAAGAATCTGAGTAAAAGTGGCAAGGAATCAGAAAAACTGCTAGGTTAATCTCCCAAGGGCTTACAAGGTCCTGAAAATGTGGCAGGAAGAGTGGACCTTGAGTTTGGCAGTGCAACTGTGACTTCTGCAGTACTCAACTTCTTCCTTTCCTTCAATTCATGGGCAACAGTGAATCTAGAAATCTGCAGGATAGAAAGCCTGGAATCCCAGCTTTCTAGAATAAATTGTAGGCAAGGGATATTTTCACAGCAAGCTACCAAATCAACATTTTCAGGAGAAAAGTTGCTGCTTTCAGCCATCAACATTCATGAGTAGGAATAAGGAGAGAAGCAATGGAGGACCATTGCTTAGAACACTCCTTGAGCACTCCTTGGAGCTCAACATCTTTTCACATCCTTCTGCCCTAAAAGTTTGAGTTCTACAATGTGTGTGGAATAAAGATAGAAGTTTTCTCTGTTGTTAGGTTAGCAGTACCAAAAATGATGGCAAATGTTTGCTAGCATGTGACATGAAGGCCAGACAGGCTTTGGTCACCCTTTCTTTGTGTACATGCATTTCCTGTTTCCTTCTGAAATTTTAAATACTGTCAATTAATCTGAAACTATCTTCCTACTCCTGACCTCAAGTACACAACAAGGAGTTTTCACTGGCCTAGACTGCATTACCATTTTGAGATGCTCTTTATCACTTCCTTTGTGTTACTCTGTTTACTCTTGGTGCTTTGAGCTACTTTTAATTAATTATATTGAATGCAGAAGTAATAATATAGTTTGGTGAAAATGCAATCTTAAAACAATCTCGTACTTTTTCTGGTTCATTCAGAATTTAGTCAATAAATAACCATGCGCCCTTTGGGTCACAAAGTTATATACGATCATGGTACTTTACTCTCACAGTTTCTACAGTTCACAACAGACTCCAAATTCTTAATTTAAAACAAAATCATGCTTACATAGCTTGGGGAAATATACTTTCTAACAGTGAAAATGGAGGATATTAAAATATTGATTAGATTATAGCTCAGAGATATATATTGCATAAACTTTCCAAAGGGTGTCTATGTAGAAACTGGAACATCAGTCATCACTGTAAACTCAGGATGTCAAGCTCATATCAGTGTGTGTAGCCATCCAACTGTGTACCTGTCTAGATCTGAACTCTATGGTCCAGTATGCACCTGAACTTCTTTTATAATCATAGAGAGAACAGGTACTTAAAATACATGTTTCACCTGTTTTATTATGGACAGCTACCTCAGGATGAGTTAAGATCCCATTTCTCTCCCAGGTCTCTGAGAGTCAAAAAAACCCTCCACCTAGTTCAGGTACAGACAATTACTTTGCAGACAGTTAAAATTAGGAGAGTGAAAACCTGCCTGAGGTGTCTAAAAGCATGAATGAATTTTTCTTTACAGCCACTGTTCTTCAGGAGAAAAATTGTTATCTCTGGCATGGAACAATATTAAGTTTCATGCACAGAGAACACAAAGAATTAAAGGTTCAGTTCCAGAGGTACTGAGGTTCTGATGCTCTTAGTTTCTGTGAAGGAAAATCCCATGGGAATGTGCTTCACAGAGATCTCTGGGACATCTAAGATCTGAATGCCCAGACACAGATAACAACTAAACTAAAGCCTTGCCTTGACCTCTTGCTCCACAGCTCAGTACATTCCAGCAATATGATGTACAAGGCAGGATGATCAGAAGGGAACTAAAACTGTGTGGAAGTAAATGTTAAAGGAAAACATGAAGAAGTAGTCTTAACTTTTCTGTATTCAGTGCTGAAGGTAGTTTTTGCCATTGAGGAATGTGATCTTGAAATTGCAATGAATAGTTCCATGGAAAAAAATAGTGGTTAATGATAGTCAAAAAGTTAATTGCGAAAGTGATTAAGAATTATTAGGGAAAAAATTTTAAAAGCAATAAAAAAGCAATAAAATAAAATCCCACCATGAAGCACAGTGGAGTCACCCTTCAGACAACATGCAGTAAATGGTTTCACTGTGTGTGCTCGATTCATAAATTTGAGATGGTTCACAAATTTTGATTGGATACCTCAGGGACAATGTATTCTTTCTTTCTTTCTTTGATGGAAAAACCTTAAAGGATGAAGATTGCAACATGAAAATGCATGATGTTACATGGAAAATTAACTTAATAATATTAATATAGTCTAAAAATGCTTGCTAGTCCTACTCTAAATCTCTCCTGGAACATCAAGACAATAATGGTGAAAATAATAATTATTAGCAGACACTGTTCAGTGTTGCATTTAACCAATATTCTGAGAACCATTCACTTGCATGTGTATTAATATTGGGTGTAATTTTTTAAGTCTTCCAGTGTTAGGGTTCATTATTCTCTTTTCTTTAATTTTAAGCATTTTTTTTATTTTGGATTATTCTATGGAAAGGATGCAAGATTTTCAGATATTAGAAATTTATACAGCTTTGTAGGATTCATTTGCCATGTGACTACTGACACTACTGAGAATCTGGCTAGACATTTATATTAATTTTTATTATTTTTTCAAAGTTTTTTTTTATGCTTGCCTGTAAACAAGACCTTTTTTGTAAAGAAAATGATCTAACTTTGTTCCTTGTCCAGTTTCAAAAGACTGTTTTGTCTTACAGTGCTCTTTTACTAAGATAAGAGAATCATGTACCAGATCATAGGGATGCTCTACGTGGTTTTTATGACAGCCACAGCTGCAGGTTTACTGTGCTGCTCTTTGGGTACCCTGAATGAGACTGAAGCACAGTCCCCAAAATCAATAAAGAAGGAGCAATCACTTCTGGTTACTGACACTTTAAAACCCATGAATTCTCTGCTGAACTCTGGATATTTTTTCTCAGCAGAGAATGAGATAATAGAGATAGACACTGCTTTGGTGGGTCTTCTCCTTTATGCAGGCTGAAGATATTTCAGATCTTTTTCATTTTTGAGCCTCTTTCCTGTTGGTCAATGCTTTCCTGGCCCCAGGGCCATGTCAGGCTGTGGGGTTTACTCCAAAGCAGATGCATAGCTGGCTTTCCTCCAGCAACAACCAGGCTGAAGGAGCAGGATGGAAACTGAAATATTTGCTAAAATATACTCACATGGAGTTACTCACATGAACCCAAATATGAGTTGCTGCAGTGGTGCATGTTCTCGTCTGAACAAGGATCTCCTGTGGCCAGGATGTGCACAGCACATGGAACTGTGGAGTGCTCGCTGCACTCATTTGAGGAATAGCTCAGCACTGAATCCTTTTATTTCTATTAAATGTTCAGAGTTAAACCTAATAATTTTGGTACCATTTCATTTTATGCAGTAGCCATAAAAATTTCATCATTTCATACTTACGTGCTAATGGTTGGTAATACTGCATATAGCTGTAAAAATAAAATGAAATAACACCTAATCCACAAATTGGACGAATGATAATCACATTTTAATATTACAAAATACCTCAGTACAGGGAAGATGTTAGGTATTTGTCCAGCTTTAAGTAGGTTTTTACAATATATGAAAAATATACAGATGTATGAGTGAATTAGAGAGATCAGAACAAAAATAAAAGACATAAATATCTATATTTATTAAAAAAAACCTACAATGAATAAGTAAAACTACCACAAAAAGTTAAATGTGAGTTTAAGTGCTTTGCTGAACTGGATTTTAATAATTCTGTCTTCTTTGTGTCCTCATTATAGGTATGGGCAGGATGCTGTTACCTCCTCCTGAAGTTATTTCTTCTCCTGGCCAAACAAGCCCAGCTCCCCCATCATCTTCTGAAGGTCAATCACCCCAGTTCCTGCTGTCCCCCACTCAGTGGTGACCTACCACTGAATTCATGCCAATTTTTACCAATGTATTTCTATTTTGGTGTCTCAGGACTAGATGCACAATTGTAGCTGTGGGCTAGTGGCTGCTGATTAGGGAGGAATATCACTTTTCTCCAATTCCTGGCTCTGCTCCTGCACCAGCAATCTAGAACACTTTGCTGGCAGGGTGCACCAATGTTTCTTATTAAGCTATTTGTCCACCTCCAAGTCCTTTTCAGCAGAGCTGCTCCCGTGCTATCCAGTGATGATTCATATAACATGCAGAATTTTGCATTTTCCCCCATTAAAAGTCATTAAGTTCCTGTTGGCCCTGTCCTACAACCTCTCTAGATCCTCTGAGTGGCACCATTGCTCTGGAGCTCAATGATTGGTCCCTAGTGGTGCCTTAGAAGGTTTGTGAACTAGACTGAACAAAAATAAAATAGTTACATAGCATTTCCCATTTTCCATGCAAAGCGGCAGGTTTTTACTGTAGTAAAAACTCCTTGGGTAAGATGCTACAGATTCCCTGGGTTTGAGAAATTTTGCATTTTGGTTCAAGCCCTCTCAGCTCACTAGCTGAGCTTACCACAGAAGCAATATGTAGTGATTCAGTTTAACTCAAGAAATATATCTTTCACTGCTCCAAAAAAAGGAAAAAAAGTTCCAAGAAAAAAACGCTTGGATCCTCTCCTGCAGCCACTGCTGAAGCGAATAGTGAATAAAAGAGAAGAAAACAAAGCATCACAAAGGAAAAATCAGCTCCTCTTATGTCTTCATCATAGCTGACTAAAGTTGGATTTCAAAGTACTTTTCAAGCTGTTTGGATACACATCAACTTGTAAGGGTAAAGGGAAGAAAAAAGGAAAGGAAAGCTCACTAGCTTTTCAGCCCTGAGCGCCAATGAATTATATTTTTTCCCCATGTTTCCTTGCAAGCTTGCTCTCTCTTTTTTGTGCAGTTTTATTTATGTGGCAAAGTATTAGCTCAGCAGTAAGCTAACAGCCACATGGAGTTATGAGAGGACACATTTGACTTTTCTGCTGAAACACGATATTCTCCATGAAACAATAGTTTGTAGAGACGAAATAATGGTTCCTGGGAGACCAAATGTCTCAGGGGGCTGGAATGTGCAAGTGGGCTTTCATTTTCTACCTCAGCACTTTGCATGTCAACCAGATTAGTAATGACCTGAAATTCCCATCTCACACTGTAGCAGTTCCTTGTGCTTTGCTGTTTTTAAGGGAGCACTGGGAATGGGCTGCTGCTTCTCATTTAGGGAGCAGAAGGAGAAATCAAACCATTTCCTCTCTTGCATAATATAATATCATAGAATTATAAAATCACAGAATTGCTAAGGTGAGAGAAGTCCTCTGAGATCATTGAGTCCACCAGTCCTTGGACTTGGCCATACAGCCATTATTTTTACTTTGTGAAGAGTACACTCATCCAAAAGGTTCTGCTACAGCACAATTAAAAGCTTTGCTTAAACTCTCAGTTTAAACTCTTGAGTCCCTGAGGAGAATGTCTGAATGCTCCCATGAGGCCACTTGGGCTGTTCTCCTGCAGGACCATGTCCTGACCGTGACATAATCAGATGCTTCGCCCTTCAGTTTCCTAATTCTCTGTCACGTGCTAGACCCGGCCATGAATAAATTTGAAAAAGGAAGCCTAAGGTTTTTCAGTGAAGTTAACAGCTGAACATGATGGTTTATATCACCAGAGTTGAATGAAGTGATAACTCCTGAATCTTGCAAAGAGCTATTACTAAAATTCCTGTATAAACTTAACAGCAACTGGACCATTCAAAACCATTCATCTGTCTGGACTGTCCATGTCTGGCTTGTGGTGGTTTGAGCTGTTTTACAGAGTATACACAAAGAACATTGCTTTAAAAAATGTTGAGAGGAAATGCCTTTAACCTGTGTGTAACCTGTGTGTATCCTGCCTGTAACCTACGTGTAACCTCCCTGTCAGGTGGCCTGCTTACCAGCTGTACTACAGAGAGGGATTTTAGGCTTAGTCTCACAGTGTTCTTGTTATATTTAGCTGCAGCAGGAGCTTAAATTTAGTTATCCAATGGGGAAACATTTGGTCTAAGGTCCTTTTGTAATCCATAGAGACACAGAGAAGTATTCCAGAGCATGAGTCTTAATCTAAAACAAGTGTTCACAATGAGAAGGTTCATTTGCCCTTTGGAAGCAGTTATTCCTTTCCATTTCCTAAGGAAAGACTGCAGACAACTGGCACAGTCAAAAAGAAAAATCTTTTTAGTTACTTTATAATGGGATGAAATTAGTTGAAACTCACCCATAGCTTCTCAAAACTTGCATTGCGTTCTTGAGGCCCCTTTTGATTTACAGAGCCATCTCAAAAAGAATTCAAGGCAAACTGATGCTTCACAGACAATGTGAACCTGTCTCAATTTTTGCACGTCTGTAATGGAAATGAAATCCATTAAACAAATGGAATTCATAGGGCAAAATAAAAGAGATCAAAGGTTTGCTAAAGAGGATGGAATAATTTCAGGCAAGGGTCATGGATCCTAAGGTGATTTTCAATACCTTTGAATATCCAGAACTCATTGCTACAGCATTGATTTTTTCAGTGTAAGACACGCCTACCTCCCTGCTACACACCTCTCTGCATAACAGCCTTTTGCTCCAAGACCTGTGTGTCTAAGTCACAGAACAGGCAGCTGCATTTTTGGTTGAGGAATCCAAGACTTACTGAGTGTGTCTTGAGTTTCCCAAACTTTTGGGAATAAAACAACACCAGTAACAGTGTGAGAACGTGGAATATCCCTGCATTAATTGGCAGCCTGGAGCAGTTTCTAAGTAGGTGTTTATTCCCCTGTGCTGTGGGAAAAACACAATCTCTCTAAAGGTAAGGTTCCCCACATAACAGTGTTTCAGTTAAATCTTGCTAAGCAAAACTCAAACTTTCTCATAGCCTCCTCAATGCCTTTCTAAACTTTTATGTTCATAGGTTTTCTTTTCACACCATGCACTTCTTTCTCTAGCCTCAGTATAAATGTTTCTCAATATAAAACTTGCCTGGTAGATGTAGAGGATACCTTTCAGAAAAGGATTTTGAAATGGGGGAGAAGAAGAGTTGTAAAGATTTTATGCTCTTCCCATCTCTCAGGACCTTTTCCTGTGACACCTCTGAGAGAGAACCACCCCTCAGCCTGATGGTGAAATGTCTCCTTAGCATCCAGATTACGTCTTCTGTTTGATAAACAGTCAGGGAGTTGGAGAAGAGAACAGCTTAAAGCAAGCACAGCAGAAATAGCAGCAGACAGATCCAATTTCTCCTAGAATGCTTGAATACCTGGTTATAATAGGGCTAAATTTTATCTGTTGTACTGTCCTGATGTGTGTATTGACTTGTTTTCCTTTGTGCCAAAAACTTTCATGGTGTCTTCATCATCAGAGCTTGTGGAACAGGGCAACAGTTGTTTGAACTCAATCTGTGTCTTTGAATTTGACAGGCACAAGAGGACAACTGTGTGATGCTGTTCTTCAATTTTAAGTGACAGTAGGTATGTTCAGACTGTCTGTGTGATCTGGATCAGAACCAGGGGCTTTGTGATTTTCTGTCCAAAGTTGTCACTGCATTTAGAGAAATCTAAATGTGTCTCAAAGACATTCAAAGTGATTAACAATACCCACAAGTAAGCGATAAAAGTCATTCCACTCGGGCTTCCTATCTGCTCCTGAGGTAATAGCTGCAGGAACAGGCTGCTGACTGAGTTGAAAAGGCAGTAGATTCTCAGTTTATTCTGGCAGCGAGGCAGAAGGAGCAAAATTCCTCACTGTCTCCTTGTTCCTCGATTTTCTACCATTATAAAGAGTCATTTTCAGCAGGATCACAAAGTCCTCCTTCCTGATGATGTCCCACATCCTATTATGATCTTTTTGATGTAAGAAATAAGAGCTCTTCACCCTCCAGGTGGACATATATATGTATCTTCAAATTTTTGGTTATTTACCTTTGCTGGGGACACAGGTCTCATTTTGGCTACTGTTTTCTTCCTTACCAAGATTCAGATCTGTTCTTTTTGGTACTTTTCCTTAGAAGGGATGTATCCAGCCTGCCTCCCAGCCAGATGAAAAATCCTGTGTATTCAATACACAAATAAAGAGATTTAATCTAGATAGTTTGAATTGTCCTTTAGCAATTCTTGCCTTTCTGAGATAATCACTGGAGGTAGATATTTGACATAATCAATACTGTGGTCACTGCTTCTCTTGATAGACCATTCATAGGACGTCTGAAAATAAGGTCTTGGACTGCTGCCTTTAAGACTATGCACCTAAAATTCCACTGCATGCCAATCTCATGTAATTGACAGCAAAAATATCAGATCTTACTCTATGCCATATCCTACAGCCCTAGATTTTGAGGCTGGAGGGGCATCCATGAACTTCATTCCAAACCAACAAGCACCTTGTCAAAATAATCCTCAATTCCCCACGTTGCGTGGTGATAACTTCTCTCTTTCAAAAAGCTGTAATTTCATTATTTCCTGTAAAAAAGAGGGCACTGGAGGTTTCCAACATTTAAGATTCCCCTGCCTCCCCAGTTTGTCTTGTCATTGTTAAATCTTATCTCCACTTCTTTGTTTCCACTATTCTTTTTAAAGAATCATAATTGGTACAATTATCCTTGCTATGAGAATAATTAGCTAAAGCCTTTTGACACATTAAATGGGGAACATTGCATTTTAAGCAGCAGACACTGAAACACTGAAACAATACTGCTTTGAAGAGGACCATAGAGAAGAGGCTCAGGTGAAACAATTGCTAATTTTAGCAATATGAACTTTGTACCTTTATAGAAGAAAATTATTCTCACAGTAGTTTTCGGCTGTGAAATAGAAAAAGCACTTTGGCCTCCTTTTAAAATAAACCTTTGATATTTTCAGAGATGGTTGCAGAGTGTATCATCCCATGATGTGTCCAAAAGAGCCTTGCTCTTAAAAGAAGAGGGTGTTTGATTCCTCTCCTGTGTGGCTGAGTAAGTAAAATACCACCTAATGCAAATAGCATTTTCCAGCAACACTTGCATTTTAGAGAGGAATCTCTCAACAGAGAACTGGGCAAAACCACTTCTCAAAAAACAAAACCAAAAACAAACCAAAACCACAACAAGCCAACAAAAAAACTCAAACAAAACAAACATAAAAAAACCTCAAGAAAACTAACCAACCAAACAAAAAAAGTGATTGAATTTTGAGTACTCCAGCATTGGAAACTCTGTTCCATGTTTAGCAAAATTGATTATACGGAACAGGTACACAAAGGTGCCTTTATGATATCTGAGTGCTGTTAGGTAAGCCTTGGTACCTGCTTAAACATCCCTCCCCTGCTGAATGTTATATCTTTGGCAAGACTGTTTTGAGACAGTCACTTGTTCACCTTCCTGAAGTATTTCAGTTTTCCAGAAAGGCCACCAGAAAATCTGTAGGCCTGACAAGGTTGCTTGGAATAAGTGGATTATGGTGATGAACTGGCTTAGAAATGATCCTGTTAACAACGTGGCTGTGATGAGCCTTTTTTCTTAGTTGAAAAAGAGATTGAAAATGCAATAAAATTCTATTTAAAAGGGAGGTTTTAACTATTTGCCAGAACTGATTCTGGCCAGCCGTGAGTTGCAATGTTTTTATATAACTCAGTGGTTGACTGTGGTAAGTAAACAATGATCTAAGTTTGATGGAACTGCTTGCTATCAACTTACACAACTGTCACCTTAATAAATTGAAAAATAACATTAAGAAATTATTAAAACCCAGCATTTTTTTGTAAAAAAATAAACTAAAAGTTTATTTAATTAACAGAGTTAATTAACAGAGTTATTACCTTTGCAGGTTTTCCTAAATTGTTGCTTCTTCCAGGAAATGTTGTGCTAAAGAAAACAGAAAAATAACTTTGATTTTAGCAATAAAGAACACTGGATTAATTTCTACTTCAATAATTATCTGATTTCTATACTGACATGTGAAGCAAACTAAGTAAAGCTAAGAGGAGTTATTCAGACTCTCATTACACAGAAAGCTAATATAGGCTTAAATATGGACTGTGGAATTTGAATTCCCAAAATGTGCTTAAAACAGCTTCAGCCATGGGTTAGGATTTAAAAAACCTGAATTCACTGCTTGCCATCCTGGTTTATTCAGCTATGCATTGTGGTACCTCAGCAGTCCAGGCAGGAAACATGTCCTTGGGGAACAAGAGTCTCAGGGCTGCTTTTTCCATCTAAATGTTTAGCAGAGAAGAAATCCAGCTTCTTGCCCTGAACTATTCATATAGTTAATAAAAGAAGAAATGTCAGTCGGTTTGAAATGCATTATAGGACTCAGAAATATTTGATCATTTCCTGGAATTGTGGCATCTGTTCTGCACACTTGAGCAGATTATTTGATTCTTTGTGTTGTAATGACTGTAAGTGTAACTGGGGGCAAATCTTGTTTTAGTCCCAAGTAAGATTACATATCCCCAAAGCAAGTCTTCAATTCTTCGCTCATCACAGCTAATTGTGTTGTAAATTCTGTAGTGCGAGGATTAATTATTATGATGTGCTTTTCATCTGGCATGTTGGGCCATAACTGTGCTACCAGAGTATAAACAAAGTGCAGCAAAATTGCAATGCTTTAGAGCCCCAGAAGACTAAAATTTTAGCAAATGTTCTTGGTTCTTGATTCTTAATTCTACTTCACTTGGCCAGATACTTAATTCTGTTTTGTTTTGCCAGGATATTTGCTACTTCCATAACTCTCTTCAATTTTGCATAAATTATATAATTGTTAATTATCTCAGAGATTTTGCACCCACTGATGATTTGTCCACAAAGAAATGTGCAGTTTACTTCTGACTGAATGCCCAGTTGATTGCCCTTCTAAAGCAGAGATTACCAGAACCTGTGCTGTGTCATTAAGAGGACACTCAGTTTCAGAATATGACTGAACTGCCTTGCCTTTTTCTTTCTTTGGAAGGTGTGTTCAGGTTCTCCCCTGTTAGAGATGCTTTTCAACTTCTGTCACTATTTTGACATTTTGATGCATCGCTGGGGAATGCTGAAATAGTTGGTTTGACACCGGTGTCACAACCTTCCATCTTTGCGTGAAAGCATCTATTACTGTATTTCCACATCCAACCACAATCTAGACACTCATGACAAACCACAATAGTCATGTTAGCCCAAGTGAAGGAGAGAAAAAGAAAACCTTCACAGCTCACTGGAAAATCACCTTCACTCTGCTAAGGCAAGATGTGAGTGCTGATGTTTCACAGAGTCCCTTGGAAGAAAAGCAACTCTCCACGCTAAAGGACAGTGGCACATGATGTGAAGAAAAAAAAAAATAAGAATGACATTTTTGGGTACACAGGGAAAAAGAATTGTAGGAAGAATGGCTGTGTACTACAACAGGTTGGATGGGTTTATGGGATCTTCATTCTTGGAAATTTTCATAACTCATCTGGAAAATATTCCAGTCAACATTATCTAGTGTCAAAATTAACTCTCTCCATGGGCAATGGGGTTGGAGTAGATGAGGCACAGTCTGCCTAAAGTATTGTGTGATTTGTTTTTGCTTGATTTGTTCTGCGTGCCTCTCTCTTTCAGAACAGAGGCCACTTCCATGATTGGCTTTGACTGAGTGTCTGACTTTTAGATGATTAGACTACATGAGATAAATCCCATTCTAAGGCTGAGGGAACTTGGAAGAATGAAAGGGAAACATGAGAATTGATCCTAGAAAACAGGCACAGTTCAACTACCATTACAGGAACCTACATGCTCACCTATGGCAGAGGGTACCAGGAAAGAAAAAATTCAGGAATTACATGTGGAGAATATGCACTGTGATCTCTGGCACCAATAGCACTGGAATTAAGTACCAGGAAAAAGTGTGATGAAAAATTATTGTCCTTGGTATCAGAAGGCTTGTATCAAAGCCAGCTTCTATAGCAGGTGAGATGCAACCCACCTTCTTGGCAGAATTGAGTCTTCCTAGTGAAAAAAAAAATTATTCCTATCTTAAGGAAAGGATGTTTCTTTGAAGTCCGTTCAGTTTATTTTCTCCCTGTAAAAGCAGCAGAGAGCCAAAACCATTTCAACAGCACAGTACAGTCCATTTCACATCTGCCTCTCCTTCTGGACATGCTTCTTTCTACCCATTCACCAAAAAGGGGAATTAAGAGAGCCATGATTCTAATTTAACTCCCTGGGGAACATGAAGGGAGATGTAGCAAAGGCCACTGTCTGCATTAAGTATTGGTGCAGAGTTGCTATTCAATGTAACTTCCTATCCTTACTTAGTGAGCATTGATTTCTCCTTGTAGGTGCCCCCTGAGCTTTCCATGTTTCAACACTTGTGAATACCCTTGTGTGCTATCTTCAAGAGAAATTAGTTGCATTTACCAGATGAAATGTAAAGGAAGGCAGCTAAAAATATGGTATACTGCTATTACTTTAAATTGATCCTTAATTTTTAAATAATCTAAAAAATTCAGAGGTTTTTTTTCCCTTCTCAGTAGTTATTTATGGACTTTTATTTGACTATTTTACACCCAGCAATGTTTCTATGGTTTCCTTCTGGTAGGTTTTTTTTTGGAATATATTTTGAAAACTTGGCAGCCATACAGAATTTCTTTATATTGTGCATGCAAACTATCAGATCTTTAATGAGATAGCTATGAAAATCCCAGAACCAAAGGCATAGAAACACCACTGTTCAGAATTCTGCCTTATCTCATAAAAAGCAAAAAGAGGACATGTCCTGCACATCACTCAGTTTATAAACTCAGACTGGATAATCACAGAAAATTTTTAAGTCTGAAGCTCAGCTCTCTCTTTCTCTATTACTGTAACTTGCTGTCACTCGTTACATCACCCATTAAATTATTAGGCAAGATCCTTGGGCCACTAATTATTTATTTGCTCTGCAAAATGCCCAGCTCATTGAAGCAGCTAAATTGAATAATAATGTTGGTGAGACAGTGGGTGACTTCAATAGAATCAGTTTACTGTCAGAGGGAACTGTTAGCAAAACATAGATTTAACATAACACCATGGAGTGTCTTATTGCCCTGCTTTTCAGAAAGGGAGGAGATAAATTTGTGATATTGAACACTATTTTATATATGGATGTTTTCCCAGCTCTTAAAAATCACATTTAATTTAGGATTTTCCTAATCAGGCATTTTAACTGGTAGCCTCTACTTCAGGTATAGGCAGCAACAGGAGAGTCTGATTATTCCACCTATAGGCATATCTGCTCTAGCTTCACTTCAGATTATCTTGCTAAAAATAAAACTCTGTGCACCACAGTTACTCCTTCATTTTTCTGTCTGTAGAATGCCCGTGGTGATATGGTGGCAATCCACCGCTGGGGGTTCATCTTCATTACTGATTTTACTGAGATGTCTTTAAAATTGGGCATATTTTAGTCAGTATATTGCAAGATCCTACCTCTTTTTCCCACACCACAGTAGTGTTTACCATTGCCTGTTTCATCTAAATGTGACTCCAATCAGGCATCTGTCCAAAAGTGGGAAAGATTTCGATTCATACCCTTAAAAAAAAACTAGGATTTTGAATTTTCTTTATGTGGTTCTTCTGAAATAACCTTTCCTAGTGGAATCCATAAGAATATGAGGTTTGTTGGGTACTAGTTTAGTGTCTCTGGCATTTAACTGCAGCGATTCTGAATTCAGATGCACAGATTTGCAATTATAGTCATTGTAGGAGATAAAATATTGATCTTTCTGCATATTGCTGTGCATGCTGGTACTTGATTTTGGGAATATGTTAACGTGAAAGACCTCAAAATGATGCAGTCAATTGCAGAGGTAACCATTGGTGTTCTCAGTTTCCTAATTTTGTATTTCTTTGTGAATAGTCAGTGATTACAAAGGAAGATATCAATTCCTTCCTTTCAGATGTAACTCTGTATGTTGCTTAAAACAGTTGTCAATATTAAAAAGAAATGCTTAATGTAATCCTTGCTGTGCATTTCAATATTTGCTCCCCATTAAATTCCTACTGGTCAAATTTCCCTTTGGTGTATTGGCTAAAACATTTGTTAGACTGACAGATATGGATATAATTTATAGATTTCTAAGTAAGAAAACAAGGAACATGCATAAATATAGATCTCTACAGTAAGAGTCAAGAGTATGAGCCAATGAATGGATGCACTTGGATGTACTCTGCAAAGTTCTGGTGTCTTAGCCACAATTATTTGATGAAGGTTTTTAGCTTTTAAAGCTAATATTTCTCATTGAATGTAAAACCAACAGCAGGCTGGGAAAGGAAAGCAAAGCAATAAACAGCACCTGTTTTACAGAACAATTTGCTGGAATTAAACTCTTGTTCATGTATAAGACAATCAACTGTAAATATATCCAACAATAACAACAAAAAAAGTGTTGAAAGATGATTAATGTTAGAAGTCTGTTGCACTAGCACTGGATCTCAAGGGAGAAAAGCTTAATATTGACATTTGACAAAGCTAATTTTAGTAACTGATAATTGATGGATGTTTTTCTAGCCTAATCTGGTTGCTTGATTTCTTGACCTCTGCTCTGTCTCCAAATAAGGTCCATTTATTTAATTTTACCCAGCAGCCTGATTATGCACCATAAGCGTATTTCCATTAAAATTTGAAATATCTAATGCTTTCCTTGTCATTTTGCTAGAGCTATAAATGCAAAAGAATCACAGATAGGCACAGTACTACCAAAAGGATTCACAAAACCACCCAGAAATACAGAGATAAAATAAGGAACCCGAATTCTCTCATTAACTAGAATTTTCTAGGTGGAACCTCTACATCTGAGAGCACAGGTTGTGGAGTTGAGAACAGGACTGCATCCAACATCAAGAGATCTGCAGTAAAAACCCAGAGAAGGTTTTTTAAAAAAAAAAAAAAAGAGGGAAGAATTATCAGACAGAGAAACTGGGAGATTGGGGCCAAGCAATGAAACATATAAAATACATGTAGGTGTGACACATAGGAACATGGGTCAGTGGTTGCCTTGGCAGTGCTGAGTCTATGGTTTGAGTTAATGATTTTAAAGGTCTTTTCCAAAATTATCATCCTAGATCCTCCTTACTGGTACCTGTCCCAGCCCTTGGCAGTCAGAGCCTTCAGGATCTCTGCAGGCACAAGCAGATTTCGGGTTTTCCTGCTCTCAGTGAGGCAGTTTTCTGGACAGGACCACTCTGGGATTTGGATCAGTGAGGAATCATTCCTCCCCTGCCCCACAGTTTCCTTGGATCCTGCTTGGCTCTGTCTCACAAACAAACCACAAGTTTTGCACTTCAGCCTCCCAGGTGGGAGATGTACATCGTGTCCTGCTCTCCCTGTGAAGTTATCAAAAAGCTTTATGCAGAGCTCACTTGACTCTATGAAAGCAGAGAGATTTTCTTTAATCAGAGCTAAGTATCCCTTTTCTCTGCTGGTTTGAAGTGGGAGCTCTTTGGAAGATGATTTTTACTGTGTTGCTATCATTGCCTAAGTAGGGGCACAGTCATTAGTAATAGAAAGTAAACACTCTTAAAAGGGGGGTGGGGGGGCAACCACTGTAAGCAGACCAACCTTCAAGTAGCAATTTTAATGAAAAAATTGTGAATAATAATGGACTAAGAAGGTGAACCCATACAAATAACAGAAAATATTTGCAATGATGGATAGAGGAAGGAGTTTTAATGTTTAATGTTGATGTAAGCCATTCTGCTAACATCAAACTAGAGCTGGTCGATGTTTTTCCATTGAGAGGGAAATTCAAAGGACAAAATTTGTTTACTGCAGGGACTACTCAATTTTCTAATTTCCACTGAAATGACCCCATTCCCCTATATACTGTGGCAGTTTGAATGACATTTTCGATGAAACGTTGTGATTTGACTCACAGATTGCTTCAGAGTTCTGTTAATGTGTGTTAATAAATTGTCCCCGCAGCACTGATGAGATAAAAAAACCCAAACATATTGAGATTTGCAATGCAGGGGTCTCTCAAAAATCTATTTTACTTGTGTCTGTGCAGGATCCTGACCCCACACAGGTAAAACAGCATTACCTGAATACCTGTGTCCCAGCCAGGGGCCTGAGTGTTTTGGGCAATGTTTAAAGGTAGTCAAAATTTTAATTACAGTGAAAATGTTGGAAATAACAGTCTGGTTATATCCACAAATTATTAAAAAAGAAAAGGAAAAAAACCCTAAAAAACAACAAAACCAAAAACCCAAACAATCTAGAAATCATTTCAATTTTTCTAAATACAATTTAGGACTGGAGCATTTTTCACATTCCTTTTTTTCTTTATTTTTCCCTTCTTCTTGCTCTGTCTTTCCACATCTTTTTCTATTATTTCCTCTGTGGGGAAAACAAAAATTCTAAAAAAAAAGAGTTCTTTAAAATTCTTTGACATTTACCAAGGATTTTCAGTAAGAAAATAACTGCCAAAACAAAAATAAATGGGGGAAAATGACATCCATAATCTAAAAATTCCAGGCAGCAAAAATATTGCTGTTTCAGTTTTAAGCACAATGACACTTGAGATGGTGTTGAAATTTCTCAGTTCCAGCCCAGAATAAACTAAATTTTGTGGTGGGAACAATAATTTCAATTTGAAGGTTTTTGGCTTGGTTTTGTTTTTTTGGTTTTTTTTTTTTTTTTTGTTTTTTTTTTGACTAAAACTTTGGATTTTTATTGAGTTACCATCATAGCATTATTTTTTTAGTGGAAACTGCAATAAAAATAGTAACTGAAATAGTTGACATTATTCAGAGTGCAACAGCTTCTTTTTATTTTTATAATTGAGTTGATGTTGAATTTTGGGATACTTTTCTGATCCTATCATTTTACTCTTAAAAAGATATTGATAAAATTAATACAGACATTTTACAGAAACTGAATAATATATAGGTAAATTAATTATTTTGTTTTAGAAAGTATGAAAAAATTAACTTCTTGAATGATAAAGGACATCTTATAAGGGTCAACATTTGAGGTGTTTTGGTTGCTAGGTAACCATCACTAAAGGTGGTCAGGATAGCAAATGTTTTATTTCAAATCAGCCCATTAATTAATGTGTAGGTGCTGTAAAATATATCAGGTATCTGTTGATGTAAGAATATATGTAGAAAAGACTAGGATTCAGTTAAAATTTTTAGTGGAAATCAAATAGCCTCAGCTGGTACAGGGAGTTCTCTTCATTGGTTAAAATGTATTTATAAATGCAAGAAAAAATTTAATGAAGAGCCTAATCCTGATGAAAAATGTGTTTTGCTTGTTGCATTCATTAATTATATTGCATAAAGAACACAAAATAAAAGACTTCATAAAAAACACAGCTGCAGGCTTTGTCATGAGAGTGAAGACTAGAACTGTTCAAAATGACTTTGGAAATGAAAGAAATTATATTATCAGAAAAAAAAATTAAATGGTAAATTCTTATGTAGGGTGACTGCGCAGTGAGAGAAATTTGGGCAGATACAACAAAAAACTCAGTGGGGTTACAAATCTAATCCGGGGCTTGGACTTCTTGGTGGGTTGGGGATACAACCCCACGGCAAGAGCACAATTTCTCTTTTGTCAATGTACAAAACCTCACCAAAACCCCCTGTGCAGCCTCGTTCCTCAGCTGTTGACAGCAGCAGCACCTGCAGAGGGTAATTAGGATGCCACCAAAGGCTGGGGAGGGACCGACATCCCGGGGGTGGCACCCTGGGGTGGTGGGGGCTCCACGGGGCCCCTGCTGCTCTGCCAGGGGCTGGGAGAAAGTGACACCTGAAGTGCATCTCATGTTCCAGCTGGGAGAGAAGGCAGAGCGGGGAGGAAAGGAATCCAAGTGCACATCTTTCAAACCTGACACTGATGAATGATTTAAGTCCCTGCTTGTCCTTCAAACATTAAATGGTTATGGTGAATTTTTAAAAGTGCTTGCTGCCAAATCAGAGTAGGGTCTGTGGCTCCTAGCAGCCTTCGTAAATGACATTCAAGATTTACTCAATTATAATATTTCCATGTTTATTTACTAGATATAATGTTGCATGCTCATTGTTAAATTCAGAAAAAATGTGATTTATAAATGTTTTCTGGGGCAGAGTTGTTTAATATTTAATCCTTATTGCTGACAATACTCTTTCCAGGGTATCAAATATACTGTTTGCAAATCTCAACACAAATCTAGCAAAACTATTAAAAAAAACCCCCAATATCTGCACTGTTTAAAGCTTTCCATTTTAATAAATATATTTTTGAAAAGATTCCCATTTTCTTCCAAATTCTGCACTGTTCAAAGCATTCCATTTTAATAAACATACTTTTGAAAAGATTCCCCTGTTTTCTTCCAAATTCTGAACACTGTGAGCTTTATTAAAATCTTCTTAAGGCTTTAAAAAATCTGCATAGAATTTAATCGTGCAAATGAATGGAAGCTCGCAATATTTGTATCACAAAGATTTCTGTCAAAAACCCACAGTTGGAAATAACATGCTGTTTGTCGTGTAATTGTTACTATTCACTAAAGCAGAAAAAGCAAGTGCAGAGAGCTAAAGAACTGACAGCCTAGTCATTTAAAACTACAGGTTGTCTCCTGGATGACAATAGTTTTCCAAGTAGAGCCTAACCCATGCCGAGAAGTTGCTTGCTGGAAGTATATATAGGGTAATATTTTAACACTTTAGTTGAACAGAGATTTTTTTCCCTTAAAAAATAAGGAAATGTTACTCAGAAAATGTGGAGAAGGCAAGAATGGCATATTATCTTCTTTGTCTTTTACATCACAATGGTTGTTTATGCCCAAGTTCTGAATTCTAGAATAATTAGATTAATTGTGGAAGTTGATTTAAACCTGAGCTGTGAAGCAGTATGGATGAATTTAAAAGAGAGCAGTTTTCTGCACTGGAAAACCTCTGTAAGTTAAGTTTTCTGGGCAATAATCTCCCACCTATAAAACAAATATAATAATTCCTGCTTGTCTGTTGGGTAAAATTGGAATTGGGGAAAAAAATTTTTTTAGTAAGGTTGTGGAAAGGGGTCAATGGCAGATGAAATTACTATTTTTTAAACATAGGTAAGAAGAAATATGTGTATGTTTTTATCAAAATGCTGAGCAGATGGCCCTTATTTTTTCATTTGATAATATTGAAATGACAATAAAATTAATAAAAATAACAGTAAAATCAGATACTTTGTCTGACAATATTATGACCTATGGCTTTTTATTAGCATAAGCATACTCTCCAATTGAATTTGCAGGCAAGTATTTTTGTCTGACTCACAGTGATTCTATTAAAATTGTTAAGGATTAGATCTAGTTGATCAGCAGTGACCAAGTGAAATTAACATTTTTTATTGTAATTGGATAATTAATGGTTGAAACAGGGATCTACACGAGGACAGTCAGATCCCCCACTGAAACCCAAACAAAGAAAGGGTGACTTGGTGTAGCTCAAAGAGATTTTGAAGAGGTTTAACAAAACCTCAAAAAATAGACCAGAGCTTTGGAAAACGCTATTCCTAGCATTGCAATGAAATAAAAAAAAACCATAACCAACAAACAACCTTCTTTGAATAGATGAGTTTTCTTTGCTTTGTGCTAACAAAGCACGTTGTGTTAACAAATCCCTGGAGACTCCGTAGTAACTCCAGCTCGATTTGAAGGTAAGAAATAAAGCACATTAGATTTCAAGAGGTTTTGCAAAGCCCTCAGCAGTTTTGTCCCAACTGCTACTACTATTTATTTTGTGTATTTTCTCTTCCTGGGTCATCCCATCTAGCTTTAGGCACCTAAATCAAACTCCTGGTCATGGGGCAGGTTCTTGTCTCAGGAGCATTCGATTGTCTTCCAAAGTCGCTGATTTTTTTCTGTTGACCAGAGAGAAAGGTGAAGCTCCTACCTCAGGTGCGTCATTTGAAGTGAGAGATCCAATCTTTAGTGGTTTGCTCATGGTTATGCAGGTCATAGGCTCTTGGACAACCTCTTTTATTGTTGCATCACCTGTCTATATTTTTCATTAGGTGTTGCTGTAAATGTAATTCTTACTTTAAGTTCTGTTGGTGTCATCTGTAGTAACTTCAGTATTTTATGTCTTTGAATTTAGACTTCTGAAATTAATAGATATTTTTGCACTGACTTCAAGGGCAGCAGGGTGATATCCTATCCATCCTTTGAACTTTCAAGCCTTTTGAAAATGAAACAATTAATTAACAGCATAAGAATAATGAAGGATAATTTTTTCTGACCATGAGGAAGAGATTTTAGCAAAGTTCGATTTGATGATAACTGCATTTTCCTGTCTGCATTTGTGCAAACATTGTAATAACAGACACAGGGAATTTAGAGGGTACACGACCAATTTTGGTTTTGTGTCTTCTTGGGAGATGCCCAAGGATGTTCTTGTCCTTCTTGGCTAGGTGTTATTCATGGACATAAATTTGGATTTCATCAATAAATAAATGGAATCTCCATAATCTAGCCCTCTTCTGTGTGAACAGTACAAGCAGAATACTGTTTGTAACTTAATTATGAAATATTTTAAATAGCAAATGCTGTTTTTAAAAGCTCTTTAAAGCCCCACATGTGTGTGTCTAACTGACCAAACAATAGAACAAACTGGATAGCAAATTATTTTTTCTGTATGACATCAGATCCTACAGCAAAGTAAAAAGAAATGACTGGCATGTCTTCACTTATTACAAGTACAGAAAAAGTATTTCTATATAATTAATTCTGAAAGTAAGGTTTATATGTGTTACTAAAGACAAGACATTCGTTCCCTACTTTATTCTATATATTTCTTTGCTTTCAGCTAGTAATCTTTCTTTGAAATACCATGGAAACAAGCAAATATACCTCATTAAATTTTCCTTGCAGGGAAGAAGAGGGGAAAAAAATACCAAAACAGAAAAAGCAGAGAATTTTTAAGTCATGAAGCAGGAAAGAATAACATAGAAGGGGAGATTAAATTGCCCTTCTTAATTCTTTCAGGCATAGTAGGATAATTTGCTGGGGAAAAAAAACACTGCAACAACTTATTTCTTGAATCACCTCACTAGTAGTTCAACTGCTTTCCAGCTGAATATTGCAGTATTACTTCACATTTTACAGTCTTGCTCATCACTGCGAGATACGAATCCCAGCTGATAACCAAGTCTCTCACTATAGCAAAAATAATGCTTTCAAAATTATTTTAAAAGAATTTTTAAATTATTCCTATAAAATAATATTTTAAAATGCAAGCTTAGCATGAATTTGTATCTATCTGACATTTTATACACAGACATGTTTAGAACTTGCTATCAGAAACAGGGCCAGATTTCCAAAGAGGCACCACTAAATTCAGTAAAGCTATGCTGATATACAGCAGTTGAGGACTCAGATAAGGAAAAGTTATTAAACCAGAATTTGCAAGTATATTCTTTAATAAGGGATTTAAAACTGCTATGTACTTAGAAGCAATTTCAATTTTCAGCAATATACCTTGCTCTGCGTTCACATGTCATTGAGATCCCAATGAACTTGTTGTGGAAGATCCACACACCACCTTTAGAACGCCTTCCCTGTTTGCCCAAAATGTGTCCTGTAGCTTTAACTAAGGTGGTGTCTGAGGAACACGTCTTGAAATTAAACTGCACTCTTCAGAATATCCCCACAATCTTAAAGTCAGCTTGGTAACAAAAGGGATATTGATTTAGCTGAGTTAGTATTTTGCACCCTGAAATCACTTTAACAGAAGAAAGATCAATAAATTACTTTCTCAGATCAGCCAGTGTTTTTATTTAGCTGGCGGGAGGTGCAATTCATTTCCCAATGTGTTAATTTCTAACAGTGCCAAGACAAAGGCCCTTAAGACCTCTTTGCACTGAGACAACTCAAAGGCACAGGGAGAAATAATGCCAGCTGCCCACCAGTGTGAGCCTGGAGAGAGCCAGGGAATGTCCAGAGACAGAGAATGCCCAAACACCAGAAGGACTGTGGGAACCAGCACATCCTTACTGCTCCTTGAACTCTTGTATCTGGGCTGTTTCCCCATTTAGAACAGCCCAGGAGCACCAATACCCCAGAGCTGGTTTCACCACCGCTCAGAAAAAAGTTGGGAAGGCCTAAGTTGGTGAATTAGCTGGTTGAGAAACAGCAAGACTTCATCCATGCATGGCCTTCCTTGGAATGGTGTCCACCTTCCCACACAGGGAGCTCCAGTTAAACTCCATCTGAAGAATTTTTCCCACTGAATTCCCAATTCCTGTCTATCTGAACCAGATTTATGCAAGCAGCTCTGTGATCCAGGTCCTGTATTAATCCCAGGCCATTTTCAGAGGAATGCAGTGTTTGAGGGGTAGGTAACAGATTAAGCAAAAACATACTGATGAACTAAATCTAGAAATTGATTTCCAATGAAAGGCTTAAAAAAAACCTAAGAAAAATTCCCTCCAGAGGATCAGAAATGTAACAGCATTAACCCTGTGCCAAGAAAAATGATAGATCTATTCAAGCAAAGAAATAAGTCGTGTCAAAAAAATATCCACATTTTGAAAATAATTTGGTAAAGCATCTCAAGCTGTTCAGCCCTGCTGCAGCCACATTGCTAAAGGGTGGAAAGGCAAGAATTGTCTTGGGGTTCCTGACATGTCACTGCCTTTTTGCTGATCCACTAAATCTAAAATGCCATTGTCTCTGGGAGGGAAACAAGTGCCTAAAATAACATTCTCAAGCGCCTGCGGACCAGGAGAACATTGTGGGTACCCCATAGCACAACAGGTCTTTAAATAATTGGTCAAAAAACATTGTGTGGGATTTTTTTTTTAATTCAGAAAATTATTCAGGTTTTATAATTCTATTCTGATGACTTAAAATTACAGTTCTCAGAGGCAGAAAGAAAACTCATCTGAACCTTCAATGAAGGTTGTTCTTTTTGAAAGGCAAAGGTGTTAGTCTGAAGATTTTAATGGTAAAATGTGTTACTGTGGTTATCTGACTTCCTACATGACAAAAATCCCTTAACAACCCATGCATTTAAGCTTGATATTTTTGGTTGAACTAGAGCACATCCTAGTGCTAATGAGAGATTGGTGGAGAGACCTTCATTCTTGACGGCAAAATTTGAAGAGATGCAAATGAAGAGAGGATGAGAGGGCTTCAGCTGGAAGGAGAAGGTTTAGAGGCATGTTACCAATGTGTACAAATACCTGATGTGGGAGTAGGGAAGGCAGAGCTGGACCTTTCTCAGTGGTGCTCAGAACAACAGACAGAGAGCAACTCAAAGAGAGGAAATTCCATGTAAATTTAAGAACATCAGGTTTCTTGTATGGGTGGTCAAATGCCAAACAGATTTCCCATGATGCAAGTTCCCTGTCCTTGGGGCTATTGAAGTCCCATCTGGATTTAGCCCTGAAAAAGCTGCTGCAAAAACTCTTTTGAGCAGGGCTTTTGGACAAGATGTTTTCCAAAGGCTCTTTCCAAATTCAGCAGTCTTGTATTCCTGTACCAAACACTTCTTCCTGTAATCTAATAACCCACAGCAAATAACAGCTAATTACCCTCCAGAATAAAAATCGGCATTTATTTCCTTTTTCATATTATCTTCAATTTCTAGCTGTTGGATCTTGGCTCATGTCTGGCCACTTGATTAAAGAGCTCTCTTCTAGCTGCTCTTTGGGTACTCTCAGATCAAGCCACCTGTTAACCTTCTTTCTGATAAGCCAAAGGGTATTTCCACAAATAAATACTCCATGTTCTTGGTTAAAATGGAAATTGAGCCCTTAATCTAGTCAATTTGCTGGAACAGGTACTTTACTGTCCAAGTGCAATCTGAACAGATTCTGACTGTTGAACTCACATCCCTCTCTGTCTCTTCCGACTTGTAATGAGTCAAGATAATATGCAAAAAAAAAAAAAACCAAAAACCCCAAAGCAACAAAACCACATCTCCCACCTAAAAATTATCCCTACTTCCAAAGCCAGCAAGAGATAATAAGCATGATATTACATATATTGAAAACTTTTAAGATTCTTACATGATATACAGATGACCTGGAAAAGACTCAGCCCTGAAAAAGTCAGTTTTAGAGGCTAAGTTACAGAATTTTCCTGGCTCATCTTTGGATTTTTTTTTTCCTGATTTTTGGCAAGAAATATATTTATATTATTACTAGCTGTCTAAGATACTATAAACAGACAGTAATAATTGAAGATATACCCAGTTTGAGGGGTAAAGAAGAATATGCAACTAAGGCATATTGAATAGGCAAATTGTTTTGCCATTTTAGACTAGAAACACACTGCAGTAAAGCTTCTGAAATCAGTGGTGCTATGCAGCTTAAATAGTTGAAAAATTCAGCAGTGTATCAAGCCCAGCAGACAACTACAGCAAACATCCAGAAACAGAGAGATTCCTTTAGGCTGTATAATCAGTTTTTCTCCTTATTTCCACCAGATATATTCTTTTGTTTAAAGGGCTCTGGGTGCTATAGGAAAAAAAAGTGATTTGAAAATATATTTCATTTGAGCTGTAAACAGCGTTCAATTAGTGTTCATAGCAATGGGCTTTGCGGCAAATCTTGAGTGTGCTGTTGATTAATGTCAGCTGTGAGATGGTGCAGGATCCTGAGTGTCAGAGCTTCTCTCTGAGTTCATTCCACAGTCAAAGTCCATCTTAAATTTAGACTGAAATTTGAGGACTCCTGCCATGAACAATACACAATACTTACCAAACCAACATTTCATCCCTTTATTCCACCCAATATTTTAGATTGATTATATTCTGCTCTTCATTTCTTCTACTTTTACTTAATCTTCACATAATTTCTGCATAACAAGAGTTACAATGAATAATTTAATGATTAATCACAGCCTTGCTCCCTGTGCCAGGATCAGGGTTTTTTGTTACTCCTTAGCATTCCAATATGGTGGAAAAGGGTTCTGTTTATGTATTTGCTGTTGTCTGCTGTTCCTGCACCTGTCTACTCCTCTCTGAAAATGAAGTTTATTGTTTTCTTAGTTTCTTTGTGTAAAAATCCCAGCTCAATTAGATTAACTTTTCAGAAAGGATGGAAGATATAAAAGTACAGCTGCTTAAGCAATTAGCAGAGCAGCATGATGTGAGCAAGCCTTGAGCTATTGGAAACTCACCTGGCTTCAGATGCCATTATAAACTCAGAGTTTGGTCACTGGGAGGGACAGGACATGTCAGAGCAGAATCAGATTTGCTGGTGAGCTCCTCTCTATGACAGGAGCCATTTTTAATCCTTTCATACTTGAAATACATCTATTCCAACATTTGGGGTGAAATCCATCTCCAGGTTAATGCAAGTGTCTACATGTCCCTCTCTAAATGTTGCTGGGTCTGTTTGCATCACTTTTGGAGCAGAGCAAACCAATATGACAGCCTAGAAAATTAAATATTCATTTGACTGGCCTTTGTGTGTCTAGTTTTAGGTGAGTGAACTGCACAATGTATTTAGGAGGTGACAGCTGGAGACTAAACAGAATCACCTTAGGGCATCTTAAATGGCATCAGAGTTCCATACTGGGGGAGCTGAACTCCCTTTTTGTTTGTTTTTTCTGTTTTTCCGTCTTTCTCTGTTCCACTTGCATGGAACCTTTCTACATATTTGGTATTAGCCTTAATCCAATTTTACGTTACACATCAGCAAGATCAGAATTATTCAGTGCTGAGAATCATGGATACTCTAACACAAATTTTGCTATAGTAGATTCCCAAAGCCTCCTCAGGTTAAATAAGCACATTCACGTGATTAAGATTATGATCTTCCCCAGCTACTTTGTTTCCTTTACTGGGGACTTTAACTTGCCTACCTAATTCCAGGAGGGATAATAAACAATGTCCACAACTGAAAAGACAATAAATCTCATCATAATAATCTCATCATAAATCAATAAAGGAACTTTTGGGAGGAAGGACATTTCCCTGTTTTTATTTTACAGAGAGCGAAAAGGACAGAGAACAATTAATGAGCAGTGACACTTAGGAGATTTCCAGTTAGCCAGAAACTCAATTGAATCCCTTGAAACCTATTTTCCTGCCTCAGCCACCAGCCCATGTACTTCCTCAGACCTCTGCTCAGTTTCTCAGCAATAACAACAATTAGAAAAAGCACAGAAATCACTTAATTAATCTCCACAGAATTTTTTGTTGTTCGGTAGGATGCGGGAGAGAAGAAATGAGAAAAGAGCAAGCAGAAGGGAAGGAAGGAAAAACACAGTAACTGAGAGTTTCAGGCAGTGGTCTAAGCTCTGGGGAACAGAGGTTAAGTCACTGCTTGGCATAATTTGCAGTATCTTGAGGTGAAAAAGTCTTCAGGCAAAGTGAATATCCATGAATTTGACCTCCTCTGCTTTTGGGATAGACAGACTTGTATTTAGGGATAATCTGCAAAAGTGTGGTTCTTATCATAGTGCAGAGCAAAAAAGAAAAGAAAAAAGAAAAAAGAAAAAAAAAGAAAAAGAAGTGACAGGGGACTTAAAATAGTTTCTATAACATGAAATTGGTGTCCTCCATTCTCATCATCAGTGCTGAGCTGCACTTCCAGGGAAAGGATGAGTTTGCAGCAGCTCCCACATGTACTTGTTCTGAGGCTGTACTAGGTCATCTGCTGCTCTCAGCTACAGATATGTTTTGCAGTGGCAGCCAAAAAAAAGGTCATTTGTCAGAGCACAGTGAGAATGGGGTGATTACTGGGCCTTGATTACTGCTGTAATACAAATAAAGAATATTAATAAGCTAAATTACATTCTGAGTCCTTTTACTGTAGCTTTGCAAGAAGAAAAAAGAAAATGACTGGATTGTGAAGGCATTTCACTAATGGTTAATGAATATTTATTACTTTTGAAGAAGACTGTGTCAGGGTTCTGCATAGCCCTGTGTATCAATGGTTTATCCTTGCATTTTTCTTCCCATCAAGTGCCTTCATCAAGGTCTGAAAGAAATAGACTTTTCATTTCAGGCTGCACAGATAATACACATTCTGTTTGAAAAGTCCTGGAAGAAAGCACAGCATCTCCAAACCCTGTGATAAAGCTGGTGAAAAATCCCAAAGGTTCCAATCTGTGTTTGGGCCATTAGAGACTGAGAACACTGGAAGGGAAAGTGACATTCCCAGTGTTTCATTAGATCTAGGGATAAGTAGGGGCTGTGCTGGATTTGGCTGATGTAGAGTTAATTTTCTTCTCAGCAGCCAGTCAGGGGCTGTGGCTTGGATTTGGGCTGGGATGGTGTTGACAATGTAGTGGTATTTTCATTATCACTGGGCAGAGCTTACACAGAATCATGGCCTTTCTGCTCCTCACCCATTCCACCAGTGAGGGGGTTGGGGGTACATTAGGAGATGGGAGGGAACACATCTGGAACAGCTGATCCCAACTGATCCCAGGGACACCCCAGACCATATGGGGTCATGTGCAGTTCATGAATCTTGGGAGAGAAAAGGGAAAGGGCCAGGGAAGAAGAGGGGCAGGGGGGCATTTTTACAGATGGCATTTGCCTTCCCAAGTCACTGTTCCATTGGATGGAGCCCTGCTTTCCTGGGGATGGCTGAACACCCACTGCCCATGCGAAATGGGCTATGAATTCCTTATTTTACTTTGCTTGTGCACAGCTTTTGCTTTACCTATTAAACTGTCAAACCCTCAAACCATGGGTTTTCTCACTCTCACCCTTGAAGTTCTCTCCCCCACCTCTGTGTTGAGGGACTTGAGTGAGCAACTTTGTGGGGCTGGGCTGGCTGGGGTTAAACCACAACAGGGCAAAAAGGTCCTTTGCTATAGGCACCTTCAGGAATAATCCAAAAACTTATCATTTGAGCACATCTCTCTAGAACTCTCTCTTATAAATATTTTAGTAGAACAGGAAGAGTTGGCGACCCTTGATACCTTTTCATGGAACTAATAAACTGTCAAAAGGCTTTTTTTTCCCCCTTTTAGAATTAGGTTTCCAACTTGTAGTGACTCAATCCTTCCAGAGAGAAGTCTTTTCTTAATGTCTGGATTGTCTTCTTGCATTCAATGTAAGATACAATGGTTTTGGAAAAAAAAAAAGGTAAGAAAAATACCAATAAAAAGGAGGGGCTACAGTGGTGAAAGCAGCACTTTTTAAGTTCCATTTTCAGGTTTAGAAAGAACTAGCTTCGAGTCAGATGCTTTGCTTTAATCTTCCATGGCCTAAGTGGAAGGCAAATACAACCCATAATATTTTTGTTCTTGCTTGTGTACTCATTAATGTGCCTTTGTGATAAAGGCAGAAGCAATGCAAGACTCACAGATGACCCTTTTTGTTATTGATCACATATTTTTTAATCTTTCCCTTTTATAAGACTTCATAAAAGGTTAGTGTTTTTTTTCCCAGTTTACTTTAAAGCTGTCTGTAGGAAAGGTTGATTTTTTTTTCCTGCTTGGGATTTCCAGGGACAGATTGAGATTTCTTTAATGAAAATACTAAAGGAGAGAAACAGAATTAAATTTCTTGAGTTTTAACTTTAATAAACACCAGTTTATTAGATACTTCAAAACAACCCCCCTTTGGTGTCTCTTTTAACATTTTACTTTTCTGCATAACTGTCTGGTGCAGTGTCTAAACAGCAGAAATTTCCCTTTGCACATAACGTTTTGTATAAATGAGATCACTCAACATTATAAACCCAAGTAGTGAAAAAAGCAAGGTTCAAAGCCCAAAGAACTTAAACTCCTATAGTGAATAAGCAAAGTGGCCACTGGAATATCATAGAAAGATGATAATGTGGATCTGCAGTATGTACAGGTTCCCGGGAGGGTTGAAAGTTCTCTTCAGCAGAAGTGATGCAAAAGAAACACAATTTAAGCATCAGTGTTTTCCCCTGGAGCACCTACTTCTGATGTGTTGGATAGTCAGAATGGACATTTAATTGTCCAAGGACTGAGTGTACCCTGTTCCCACTCTGATGGGGCATCTGTGAGTCTTGGGGACCAACAATTTTGGCCCTGACACCTACTATGTAATAATTATGCATCCATACTTCCTGATTTTTCTACTACGAGATACGTGACCAGGTAAATGCTGGCCAAAAAAAACAAACTGTGACAGGTAAGATCACAGCAAAAGAGATTTTAAGGATTATACCTTTACCATCTAGTTAGAAGGCTTTTAATGCACTTAAGGGAATTTTATTTAAAAACCTGCTTAAGTTGTATTGCACATAACAGAATCCAGCTCCTTATGTTCTATTACACATTTACCCTGTCAGGCCCTCTTCCAAAGATTTACTCAGGCGGACAATTTGTATTCTGCCCTCTAAGATCCCTGGGCATGTTATATGGGCACAGATCCAAGTATCAGTTCCAGAACACTCCAGTGTGTATTTTTCTAAGAGAAACTGGTCTTATGTAAAAATAAGATGTTTCTGCAGTTTAGAAACTTTCCTACTGGCCCACTTATATCTGTGACCTTCTCAGCTTCTATGAGCACTGTAAGACACTCTCTAGTTTTTAATTAAAAGTTTTTATGATACTGTATCGACTTCAATTATCCTCTACTTCATGCCTTCATCCTTCCTTCCCACAACCTCCAAACAAATGCTCTCTTCCCATGACAGCTGGATATTGAGGGCATTTGTTGAGAGTAGGTCTAAAGCCTCTCTGCAGTCCATGGAACTTTAGCACACGTTTAACTGCTGTACTAAATTGCATTGTACTGATCTGATCCAAAGCCTATTGATGTCAAAGGAAGAAAAGCTCCCATTGACTTCAGTTAGATTTCGATTGGGCTTTTTTTTAAGGGAAAATGATTATGCACTTTTCCTTTTAAACATTTATGATGAAAAGCATCAGCAAATAAAAATTTGTGAATAGACTCCCACAAAACAAAAGTGTCAGGAGCTGAAATACTGGGGCAGATGGGCTTTCAAGATCTGTCACTCCACCAGCATTGTACAGTTTAAAGGCACTGCATGCACTCAGTTTTCTGAGGGGGTGTGTGGACAAGAAACTGTTCTCATTCATTACTTTTTTAGTGAAAGAGATTTGATCTTGGAGCCAGATGATGACTAGGACCTTTTGCACAATGTTTTGTGTTCATCATTCATTGCATCGATATAATCCTGATAAACTTTCTGAAAGAAGATTTTAGGCCTTTAATATGCCGTGCATTTCTGTTTAAAACCAAGAAATTCCCATTTAAGGTTCCACCACATTCGAAGTTTAAAATAACATATATGCAAATAATGTATCTTTCTCATATACAGCTTTAGGTTTTTATTTAATTAAATAAATTTAAACGAGTTTTAAGATAGGGATCCTCATTTGTATGAATGGCATAGAGCAGTAATGGCAGGAAGCTCTGTCAGAAGAGAATTAGTTTAGCTATCAGTAAAGGTTTTTCACCCAGAGGGCTTTGGGCACTGGAAGAGGCTCCCCAGGGCAATGGTCAGAGCACCAAGCCTGAGAGAGTTCAAGAAGTGTTTGGACAATGCTCTCAGGGACAGGGTGTGACT
Organism: Camarhynchus parvulus; assembly: GCF_901933205.1. Lineage (NCBI taxonomy): Eukaryota > Metazoa > Chordata > Aves > Passeriformes > Thraupidae > Camarhynchus > Camarhynchus parvulus. The sequence continues at coordinate 65,329,079 of NC_044586.1, forward strand.
CTTGGGGTGTGCTGCACAGGCCCAAGAACTGGATCAATGATCCTTGTGGGTCCCTTCCAATGAGGGACATTCTATGGTTTTGTTTTTCCAAATCAGAAGGAGACAAGACTGGCCAGTAGAAGAATTGGGAATGGAAGATCCTTGTCTTGAGTTTCATGCCCCAACTTCCTGAGAACACTGCTTCCTTTCTGTATTTAACACAGTAATGCCTGCCTGCTTCTCATCTGATTTCAACTAGAACTGAAATGCCCAATTTTGGAGTGCAATCAGTTAAGGTTGTTTCTGTGGGCAGCTCATTCATCCCTGGTTATCTTTCTCCAACCATAAATAGGATTGCACTCTTGGGGAATTAGCTAAACAGTAAAAAGCACACAGGATGTATATGGGGCAAAGTATTTGCAGCATGTGCTTTTAGGATAAGAATGCCTGTAAGTAAGAAAGGGATCACTTGCACCATTACCAACAAATCAAGGTCAAAATCAAGAAAAAAGGTCTGGAGAAGGACAAAACCCATAGGCTGGGAACCCAATTTCGCTGATGGAAGATATCTATACCTGTGGAGATAGTGAGAAATTTTCTAAACATTGGCAAAAAATTTATTTTCCAATTGCACCAGATAAAGAATTTTATTTGACTTGTATTTCCATGGAAATAAACATTTTCATACACCTAGAGATGTGCACTATTACCTTACAAAAAATATAGACTGATGAAGAGTTTATTACCTATGCTTTTTACGATATTAACTTTGGCTTATTTTTGTTTGTTTTCTTTTGGAAACTTTCTTTTTAGAATAATTTTAGCACAACTCTGATGAACTGTAGGAAGTTAAAGATGATACAGGATAGCTTTATTTTTATAGAGTAGAAATATTAAAATAGTTGCATCTTAATGATAAATGTATTAATTGAATTCCTATGCAATGTGCTAATTCAATAGACAGTATTAGAACTGTGTGTGCACAGGCCCTCTAAGAATTTATCAAAGTGATGACATTTATAGCCACAACTATTGCAGACAAAGTTGAAAGAAGTTAATAATGCTTAAAAACAATATTTAAGACTTTTAAGTAATTTTACATACCTAAAAATTGGAAAACCATGTTGAGCAGAGTTAATATTTCTATAGAATTTTTGATACTCATCTGCATTTAGTAGTAGAGGGTATATGAACTAAAATATTGTTCATATACCTATGATATCTTCATCTGCTCATCATTTTGATGGTATTTTTTCAAATTTATTTAACTTCAGTTTGGTATTCTTTCCCCTAATTGTCTGTGCAATGTTATTTAATTTGTTATTCTTTAAATTAGTCAAAGGAGCTGTTTCTATCTAAATACACACATATATGGGTCACTTCCCACTCTAAAAGACAAAGTAAGTTTTTAATTTCACTACAACACAAAACATTATTTTCACTACATATTATAAACCACTCCCTGGAATATAACATAATCTTGAACTCCCTTTAGCAGTTTTCAACATCCACATCAATCTTGTATAAGAGAAAATATGACAGAATCAATATTGTGATGATAAACTGTAAAAATTGCTTTTGTCTGGATTCAGTATAAATCACAAGTGGTCTGATTCAGCATGGGAACAGTGGAACTAACTTCTTAAAATGAACAGTCTATTGCAAAATAAAACTAAGTTTGTGTGAGGTGGAAGTGAGCTTATTTTATTCTTTGTTTTTGACCAACCTTTTAATTCTCTTTCCCTTACTGGATTAAGATATTTTTTCCTGATAAATGGGTTAATTTGGGATTATAATTGATATACTGCAGCTAATCTCCATCATAACACAAATATCCCAGCAGTATTCCATATGCAAATTCTCTAGATGGGCTTTGGAACATATTCTGACAAATATTGACATCCACTGTGGCTAAAATACAAGTTTGGGGTTCTCCTCTCTAAAACTAATAAAAACCACTTGATATAGAATATGGAGATATGACTCTTCCATAAATGATCCGCTGGGAAATTGTTACTAATCAAGATTACCTGTTATCCATACCAAAAAGAGACAAAATAAACAGCAGCTTCAGGAGCTTTCCATACAGCTCCACAATATCTCCCTTTATCATGTAGGACACAAATCTGACCCCAGGATTTGAGGTACAACACCGTGTTCAAGGTGCTGTGCTATCACACCTGTTATCCATGCAAAAAGACACAAAATAGACAGAGCTTCAGGAACTTTCCAACTTTTTTGCCCTTCTCTGGAGAGGTTCCAGCCCCTCAATGTCTCCCTTGTCATGAAGTACCCAAATCTGACCCCAGGATTTGAGGTACAACATCACGTTCAAGGTGCTGGGCTACCACACATCAAATGGTGGCAATGCAGATTATCCAGAACAGATTAAAGGCAGAAGATGTATTTTCTAATTAGATATCTACCTTTTGCTGATTGAAATCCCTCAAATGAAAAATGTTTTTATCCTGACATGGCATCAAAAATTTTGGTTGCAGAAGTGAAAATGCAGTATCCACAGCTCAATGTAAGGAAAGGCAAAGCTGAGAAATGATATTGCTGAGCACAACTTGCTGTTCTGGTGTCTCCAGATGGCTCTCTCAGACGATGCTGAAGTGGCTTTGATCCCAGCTCTGTGCTGAGCTGTCAGGACAAAGACAATGTGCAGAATTAGGGCTGTTCCAACGATCCAGTCACTTGCACATGCAGTGGAACCTGGGTTTTTGAACACTGTGTTGTCCACGTGCTCTTAAAAGTGTCAGTCAGAGATATAGATCTAGCCAGACTACACACTGCCTGACAGCACAAGCCTGATTTGGGGAAAAAATAAATCCACAGAGCAAACAGGTAGGGTAGAATTAATCTCTTTTACTTCTAGCTTTCAAAAAGTGATCTGTCTAGTGTAAACCAGTCCTCTAATTGCCTTCTAAAGTTAATGGAGAGAGAAAACATATTGACATTTCCTATGTGACTCGGGATACATTATGCAATATGAGCTTGTTGAAAATGCTAGTTCAGGTATTTTCTGTTCAAATGACATTAGGTTATCTCCATTCACACAGAGATGATATGTAGCAAAGCCTTCTGTTTATTCTCTGAATGATTTACAAGACTTGATTTGTGCTGTTCCTGCTTTTGCTTCTAAGTTACTTAAGGTGAATTAATCTTCCCTAATTTAGATGCCTTATGCCTACAACTGAACTAGAAGCCCAGGCTCCATTTAATATTCAGAAACAAATCTTCATTTTTGGAACATGTTTATATGGATTATTATAAAAGATGTTTTAGGATTAAAAGAAACTTCTGAAAACCAGCAGTTTCTCCTTACTCATTAGAAATGAGAATAAATGTATAGCTCAGGTTGATATAAGTGCCTGAAGTCAGATGAGATTAAACCCTCCCTTAAGCTTGCCCTTTGCCATGGTCTAACCATTGCACTTCATGAGCTGCTGACTTGGCTCATAACCTGTGTGACCAGCAAAAAGTTGGAAAGTAGGGAAAATGAAAACGTCACTGAAGTCACTAAAGGATGACAGAAGAAAATTATATTACTTTCTTTTTAATAAAGAGTGACATTACATACTGACTCTTACTAGCTCTTTTTCAGGAATCACTATAGCATAATTTTTTCCTCTCTTCTTTCATATCACAGTTAACCTATGTGCAAATAGGGAATAATCTAAAACTCTGCAGAGACCCTGTGGTTATTTCACTGCTTGCATAGTCATGACAGCTTGTGCTCTGGGACTTGCATATTAGCAAGGTTAAGACAGTCTTTTCTTCCAAGGGTAAACGTGGATGCCAGCAGCATGGAATCTCAGAAGATTCAAAAGAAGTCTACAATGATGACAAAATGAAGGCACCTTGGACTACTCTATTCCAGATCATTAACACTATTTAGAGACCTGAGGAAATTATTGTGCTGATCTTAGATGGGCCGGTGGAGCTACAAATCTTGGAAAGGGTAGAGAAGATTTGAGAACTTCGTTAAAGTGTGAACTGGGAGTATTTAATCTACAATTCTGAGTTAAGTTTACTATGAAATGTAAATTGAAATGAGAAAATCCCTTTAGAGGTATAAAAAAATATTTTCCCATACCCAAGAAGTTGCTTAAAGTCATAGAATATCGTGAGTTGGAAGAGATCCACAAGGGTCAGGGAAGTTCAACTCCTGGCCCTGAAGAGGACAGCCCCTAGATGAGGTTAGATTAATAGATTAATTGACTGTAGAAGGATTCTAGATAATTAAATGTGATGCTAACTCCTAGAAGGATAAGTCTGACAAGTCAGTAACACCCATGTTTTTGATTAAGATATATGAGAAGGTTTTATCAGTAATTTTTGGAGACCACAGTTGCTAAAAAGACACAACCCAATGGAAATTCATGTTCTGACATTGGGTTATTGACATTCACAGTCCCACACACAGCCTTAGGTTTACATTCTAGGAGCCACCAGGAAACCACGTGTGCTGATCCATTTGGGGAGTCTTCACAATGCAGCTAAACTCCTGGAGAAAGCTTTATAACAGGTCAGGATTTGGAACTGTGATTTGTTATTCATGTGCATAGTGAGACTGGGCTGATCCATGACAAGTGACTTTTTTATTCAGGCAAGGGAATAAAAAAGTTGTCCCTGCTTCCTCTTATGTTAAGTGGATCCCACAGATCCCATATCAATCTCCCACTTGTGTTTAGCTGCCTCAGAGAGAGCTGTATCCCACAGAAGTTCTCCCTGTGGGTTTGAGATGCAGCATTGGAGAAGAAAGACTAATGAGCCAACAACGTGGTAAAAAAGAACATTTCCTGTGGAAATGTACAGTTCCTCCAACAGGGCATGCACACATCTCTGTGCTCAGTAATCTAAAAAGTACAACTCAGTTTTATGGAAGTGTTGAGGTGACTTCAATTTGCTTTTGGGTGTGAAAGAATGGATTAATTCCACAAGGTTTATAGGCTGCACCGGTTAATGAAATAGCTCTCACAAACACGGATGGTCAGTAAAGAAAAAACTTGTAAAAAAAAAATCCTTAGAGCATGAGACATAAAGACTCGTGACAAAAGGAGAAAAACATAAAATTTATCCGTAAGTGAAATACATGCAGGCACTACTGCAAAGGAATTTAAATGTGTATATAATGAGCAGCTACACATGCACAAAAGTAGCTGTCACACACTATATAGTATGCATAAAAGCTCCAACAAGTTGCACAGTGTGAGGAGTGGTTGCTTCTGGATCAGCGCACAGTCATTTAGCGGTTCTCTCAAGCTGACAGCGAGCGTAGCGCGCCCGCCACACATGACTGCCCAAGAAGAGTGTCTCTGGATGTCAGCCTGGTGAACGTCAGCGAAACAAGAGCAGAACAGAATCAAAACAAGTTAACAAACCAGCAGCGAGCTTGTTTCTGCTGCAATAACAGAACCATGGGCTAACCCAGGCTTTCTTTATAAAACTTGTAAGGCTCTGTCAGTGACCTCGGAACCACTGACCCGTGGATGCTGGATACAGTGAGGATGAAAGGGTTGGTTTTCTTTATCTAAATTCATTTTTTTTCTTTCCTTCTGAATTTCTAGGTGTCTTGCACTCTGTTCTGAGGCGACTGAAATGCTGGCTATTGTTCTCCCTCAACCTTCACAATAAATCCTCCTTTGTTTGCTTGTGTTGGTTAAACACCATTCAAGATCTGGGCTAACAAGCATTGTTGGGTAGTCACTTCTGATCATTTTAATGATCCTTTTGAAGGTTTGGATTTATTTTATGGTTTCACTATTCTGTGTCTATCACAAGATTAATTGTCTGCAACAACCTGGTTGTTTAATATGTATCAGGTACTATCACTGCAACCAGAAATCTTGACTGGACCATTTTCATGGACAGTCTGCAGGGTGAGGATATAGTTTAGTTTGATTAGCAGACAAAATTCTTTCAAATAAGGAATAACAGGTAATTTCAGGGAAAATGGGCTATGAGTTTCTTTTTTTTGGTAGTTAACACTATGCACATCCTACTACCACAGCAAGGTAAGAATCAAAGTTGGAACCTGGTAGGGCTATTTGGCTGAAAGGAACCTTCCTTCACAAATTGATACTTTGAATTTTTTTTGACTATATTATTTTCTAAACAACCAATTTAGTTTTCAGGGTGGACAACTGTAATTATGCCTAGAGTAAAGGCGCCTGAACCAGCTGTAAATTAAAACTAGTTTAAGATCAAGTTCAGCATGGACTAACAGACTGGACTTTGTAGGAATTCAAGCCAGCCCATGACGAGCTCTCCAACAAATCAGAACTGCTGTAAACATCCATTTGGTCAATTCAAAGCTATGTCAAGGATTAAATTGCAGTGCCACAGTGACCTCTAATTCAACAAAATATTTCTAATATTTTCCTCACTTGAGAATGTGCATTCCCTTTTCTCACTGCCAAAATGCTCCCTGACCTGCCAGAAGCTCATTGCAAAAGTCACTATTGTTCAAATCAAGCTCTGATTTTGAATTTGAATTACTTAAATGTTTGGAAATTTACAGTGAGTAGTACCCAAGACCCAAGGTTCTAACAATACAGTCAGTGGAGTATGCTGTCATATGCAGCCTCACTGAATTTTAGAAGGGACAAACTAATTAAAAAATAATGTGCTGTGCATGTATAATTTTAATGTTGAAAGCAGAAAATGCACAGGGCACCTTGATCATATGGAAAACACTTTGTTTTAAAGTCTATTAAAGAGTTTAAGATTAAAAGGATTCTTATAAGTTCAGACTGATAGACACAATCACAAATACATCTCCACATCTGCTCCATTTTCACAACTGAATTAAGGAACATTTTCCCCCCAATGAGTTTAATTAACTTTAAGAACAAGCTAAATTAGTTTAAAAGGCAATTAGAATGCAAGCGTATAAATTGTAATTAAAACTGCATGCTGTTTATAGATATTTTTTTCTAAATATTTAAAGAAGATATTTTCCAAATGAAAAAACAGAAGTTCTGCAGTCAGTAAATAATTCAGTTCAGAAAAAAAAAAAAAAAAGATTTTCTTACACATGTAGGTTTAAAAAATAAATCTAATTTGTTAGAAATTAATATTGCAGAATATTGTATCAGCGTCCCACTGGAAAATAATGAGCATTTGCTTTTCAAATTTTTCTTTTTTTCATATGGTGAACTGAGATTGATTCACCATTTTATTGGATTTGGGGATATCTGATTTATTGGGATGTGTTAAGTATTTCTGAGTCAGTTTTGCCTGAACTTTACTGCTGGCATTGCTGGGTTAATATTCTGACTTCATGATCCTAGAGGCCTTTTATAGCCCCAATGATTCTCTGATTCTTGGTGCATTTGATGTGCATCAGTGTTTCACACTGGGCTCTTTTTCCTTCATATCTTCTTTCCCTCCATCCATGTTCATCATCTTCAGGGCACCCCTTATTGGTGTCCTCAAATCTGTATAGTTAAGCCAACCAACTTTTAAGAGGTATTTTTTCTCTCTCCTAGTCCCTTTAAACAGTGCAGCTGATGTGAATGGAGCACACATTGGCCCTGTCCTCCAAAAGGGGGATCAGGGTTCCCTTCCCAGGAGCCACACACCCTGTGCCCACAGGGGAATCACTTCACCTCTCTGTGCTCATCCTCTCTGCTGGCCAAAAATATTTTGGTGGATTGGCAACTGCCTTTCAGTTTGGGGCATTCCTGGGAAAGTCAGGATTTTGGCTCAGTCACGTCAGGTACTGCAGACAGAAATTACTACAAGTGACAAAAATACCGTGAGTGAGAACACATCTGACAGAACATGAATAATTGCATGAATATCCATTATAAAAATATGACACTCTGGGGATTTCTAAACATTTTCCTCAGATATCACATAACCTGGGGGGTTGTCTTTGAGTGAGTAATGGTGATCACAGACTGTTGCAAACTGAAACACTGTGTTATTTGTTCCCTTGCAGCTTAATGTTATCAGAAGGAAAATTCCTACTGAATGTATGGCAGACAGGATACAAACATCACAGGAAAGGGCTCACAAGTTGTTGATCTTCAGCTGTAGAACCAAACCACATGTTAAAAAACTACTATAAAAAAAATCTGAGTTGGAATTTCAATGATTAATGAAGTCTGGATTTGGTTTTGATTTTGTTTCCCTGTTTCAAAATTAAAAATTGAATTAAGCAGTCTCACCTAAATTTTGTGAAACTACTGAGATAGATTTCTGACTGCAATAAGCTATATTCAGCTAAAGTAATTTTCATCTGAGAATAAGGACTTTTATTGAAAATCAGAAATTCAGGTTGCAAGAGTGCACTTAAAATATCTGTCACAGTTCCCAAGTTTTACAGCTTAGAGTGGCTGAAATTCTTGAAAGTGTAGGAGTTCTAAAGGATTCGAGACAGTTTAAAAATCTGTCATTTGTTAGCTTTCTAAAAGAAAGATACATGAATATAAAGAATAAGATAACAGCACAAAAGGGCTTTGTAACAGCCAATGAAACAAACCTGCATATTTCACTAGAGATATAAATGTTACAGTTTTAAATAAAAAATGGATAGAAAATGAACGACTTGTTCTTTCACTCCTCAAATTGGTGGATTTGAAGGGGTTAGTCTTGTTTCTAAATCCAGAGAATCTTTCTTGTTTGTCTTATGTGATCAAAAAAAGATAAGAGCATTCAGGTGGAAAGATGTCTACTGTGTATAATAGGAATAGTTTGACTTTTCAGCACAACCCTTATTCATAGCAGGGATACTTCATAAGAAGCTTATGAATTTCTATTTTAATCCACCAGCCAATTTCCATTTTCAACTGTTTGCGAAACAACACAAGAATTTCACTTGAGAACTGGCTCAAAAAAGATCCCTAAATATATCAAATTAATTGTGGCTGGGTTCTGATTTGAGTTGACCTGCAGATTGTGGCACTCGTCTCCAGGAAGAATGTTAAATCTGGTCCATCTTTAAATAAAACCAATCACTCAGGGCACACACATGGATCATCAGGAAGGAAAATCCTAATTGCATCAGCTTGTTGACAAGTAACAGGACATGTAAAGAGAATCAAGCATGTCTCAGTTGCTGTGCCCCGGGGAAAACCCAATGTAGATCCAAGAAATAATGAAGCAGTGCCACTAATATCATTTATGCCACCACAAAGTAGGAAAGCGGTTTCATGCTTTTATGTTTTTATGTACTATAGGGACAGAATTATATTCCTGCTTTATATCCAATTTATTTTTGTTACCTGGATATTTGGATGGAAGGATTATTGAAGACATAATTGACATTTTGTGAAGCATCAGATATTGTGTATTGTCCAGCATAACTGATCACCTGAATCACTTGCAACATTTCCTGTCAACAATGTATCTTAGAGTATTAATTACTGTAGTTGAATTAGCAATAAGACATTACATTTGTTTATCATTATATCTCAGATATAATGGATATATCAGATATAAATGACCTTGGGGAAGGCCTTTGGAATAGCTCCTAAATCTCATATCAGAAAGTTTGCAACCACTGAAATGTTGTTTCCCTACAGTTTACTGAAATAGGTATTTTTTGTTTTAAAATTAAGCTGTGAAATCTAGGGAATAAAAGAAAAAAAGGAAAATCAGTGAGAAAAAAAAAATCAGAAAACTATAAAAATTTTGTATCTGCAATTAATACAAAAAAAAATAAGGTCATTTTTTTTCCTTACAGCTGCAGCCTAAGTTCTTTCTCTTTCCCAATAATTTCTTATATCTTGGTATTAACTTCATCCATTTATTTAAGATCTGTTAGGAAACCAGGGATGGAGTAATGGTTCCATATTTCCAAGAGGGTGAAAATGTCAAATGTTCTAAAGTTGTCTCCTCTAGTTGCTGGAATATCTTTGCTTGGGGATTGGATTTTTTATTAGGGACCTTTTTTTCACAGTGAGCTTGTAATTGTGAAAATAAAAATGTCCCCTCGACCTTCATCTGACAAAGGGAAAGTTTTGACAAAGACCTCAGAAAAGTGACATGAGAACACCTCTATAATAGTAAGCATGTATCCATTCATAATTGAGAGAAAACCTTCATTTATTCAGAGCCTTATTTAGAATCTCATTATCTTCTTCTAGCCTTTGATAATAGGGTCATGGGTTGCTAGAATACACTTTGAGTTTTAAAGTAAAATGCAAATTAACAGTGTGCTTTCTCTCACCATTTATGCGAACTTTATTCCTACAAGCACACCACAGCTTCCTAATGGCTGCTGCTCAATGCCCGTAGAAGTTTTCATCCTGTGTGAGTATAGAGAATTGAACTAAAAGGCCTAAATGAAAGTCATTTAGTGGAAACAATCCCATTGATTCCCTCCAACTTCAGGAGTGTGATCTTAAATCATCACATTTATGTACGGAATTTGCTGAGTACACACTGGAAAGAGACTCCTGGTAATAGAAGACAAATTGGCTCACTATTGTGGTGCTTTTTGTAAAATTAAAACCTTAGAGTGCCAATTATGTGTAAGAAGTGCTTCTTCCCTTGCAAAGCTTTAATTTGTCAAGTTAAATGGTTTTTCAAAAATGAAAATAAATTTGCTTTTCATAGAGAAGATTTGAACTCAGTGAGACCTAAAGAAGTGCTTATATGCCCAGAAACCTGTCTATTTTTTTCCAGCTGTGTCAGTTGGGGTGATAAGAAATATTATCTCTCAAGACTTATTTGAAGAGCAACCACAGTGTCATATAGTGGGAAACCAGGAATCTCCATCTATTCAGTTCTTTGAAGAGTAGATTATTTGCACTCTTCATGCACAGAGAGGAGATTTTTTTTTACAGTAAATAACTCACTAATCTAGCATGTCAGGATCCACTAGCTGGGAGCGGAAGCTAGGCAGATTCAGATTGGAAATAAGACATCCATTTTTAACAGATAGGAAAAATTGCATCAGCTTCCAGCACAAGATAGGTGTTTAAGACAGGAGGGATGAATCATGCTCTCCTAATGTGTCTCTCTCCTTTGGTTGTTGAGAGACCCCAGATAACCAGGGTAGATGTCTAACTTTCAGATGGATAAAGCTGGGTGAGATAAATCTGAGTTTCTTAAACTGAGGTAATATTCAGTGTGTTTCCTTGTTGTGTAACAGCCACAGCAAACAACAGTTTAGCTGTAGAACTTTGGAAAATTGCTCTGGAATATTGCTGTGATTTTGATAACTGGGGTAAGTTTAGGAAGAATTAAATGTCCCAAAGTATTTGACTACATCTGTGTAATGAAATGCCTTCAGTTAGAAATGGGGATTACAGTCCTTATGATTTTTAAATCACTCTTCAGCTTACCTCTAGAACAGAGCAGATCAGATTTGCTAAATCAAATCATCTGAATGGTATTTGCATGACTGATTTCTAAAAGCATTGAATTGACAGAGAAGGGAGCATGAGTTACGCTTTTAATGGAGATTTGCTGATGATAATGATGGTCACACGACTATCAGATTATGTGCCACAGAGATTGTTCATGATCTCACCATACTGATTTTTGGTTTGTTTTTTCTTTCCATGTTTATTTTTCAGGGCATGAAGATGAAGAATATCACTGAGGCTCAGCAAATACATGACTCTGAATCATTATGTAAGAGAGAAGGAACGTTCTCTCAGGGTTTGGAGGACTTCTGGCATGGAATTTTGAGTGAGACCTAAGAAGTTCCCTGTTTGTTTCCTAAAAGATGAAGGAAATGGAAACACTCACATCTGCTTTATGATTGTTCTTACATAAGGAACCTAAACCACATAGGTAGAAGAACTTTTTAACCTCGGTCTTATATGAAAGTGTGAAAGTTTTCCACATGAGCAGGTTATAACACAGAAATTATTTCATTATAAAGGGGTAAAATTCAGTTCCCTCTCTCCCAGAAGGCATTTCTTAGTAGCCATGTTAAAAATTAGGCTCCATACTATGAGCTGACTACATGATTCTTGTTTTTCCAGGCACCTGTATCCCAAATTTAGGGTCTTGTGGTCAGAAAAGTGCCTTAGGAAATGGAAAGTGTAGGTAGGAGATTTGCTAAGTCTAGGAGAATTGAAACTCCCAGTTTTGGCAGGAAACAAGGTGGGCTGCATATGTTTAAGGCCACTGAGAAAAGATGTCTCCCTTTCTATTTTGCCATGTGCCTAAACTCCAGAAAGGAATGGGAAGTCAGGTAAGTATGCAATTAAGTGATTGTAAACAGCCTTTTCTCTAGGCTTATCTGGCTCCTTACAGACAACAAATTTTATGTATTTATTGTATTGGGACATCTTAGGTGATTGCACAAACTACGATTTTATTCACATATAAATATGACTACATATGAAACATTTCAAAATTATTTTTATTTATTTATTTGTTTATTTATTTATTTAACTACAGATATTTTGATATTTTCTACTTTGTCACCTGAAATCACCTTTTGTGTCTGGTTCTCTGATACAACAAGCTGTAAACCCATGGCAAACTCTGAGTTTTAACTTGTCTCCATTCTGCAGTCATGGAATAAAAGTGTTAATCTGGTCATTTAGGGCTAGGTATTCTTCTAACAAATTGTTTAGAAAATATGTCTCTAAGGTGGTTCTCGTTACAATTGTCTACAATGCAATTGTAGAGGAGATTGTTTTAAAATTATTATCAATTTGCATTCTCTAAAAAAAGATGCTGGAACATATCCTGCTTTTCAGAGCATAGGACTTCACAGCCTTCTCAAAAAGGTAGACACCTACAATCAACCGTCTGCTTTTAATATTTAGTCTTGCATTACCAAAAAAAAAAAAAACCAACTAAAACCAACCTTATGAACAATAATGTGTCCTAAAATAAATGTTCAAAGCCTGCTAAGATACTCAGAACAATTTATCCTTCAGCCACTTAATTGATGTAGCCAAAGCCACAGCAGTCAGCTGATGCAAGATTTGGAAGAGTTTATTTCTATATGAATTTGCAAACAGCCCTAACATTGATATTGAAGGTCTGATGATTAAAGCTTTGCAAGATGTGGAAGGATTCTTGTAGGAGACTTGTACCACCTCTGTGATGAGGACCTGGGATGCATATGAAGATGCTCCCACAGTGAGTCATCTGCAGAAATGGCAAGTCTCCTCATGATGGAAATGCTCTTTGGAGCATCTTTTATGTATTTAAATAATATTCTTAATAAATAAGATAACAGTACCTCCACAGTGTCACATGGAAAAAAAAAAAGCTTTTTTTTTTCCTAACAAAATGAACGTTTTATGAAAGTGTATTAAAATTGACTTTCAATGGGCTGAACAAGGTACAAATCACAGAGAACATCAGGATGTAATTACACACTTATAGAGAAGTCTACCATGAAAAGAAGAGGTTCTGTTGTAGTTTTTCCCCCCCTGAAAAATGAAGATGACAAGCTCAAATTATGAAGTCTACTGTGCACAATCAAGTGTGAGGAAGTATCAGCTTACAAATCATTAACAGCCCCAGTTTCATGAGCAGAGCATTATCAGCTCTGTGAGTCTGAACAAAGCAATTGTCAGCTGCCACCCTCTCTCAATTAGACAATTAAAATTTTCATCTAGTGCAAAGTGAAATATTGAGACTAAACTCAGCAATGCTCTTCCCCAGCAGATGCAGGATGCTCTGTCACCCTGCCCAAGTGCAGCCCTTCCATGGGACACGCTGGAAGAGCAGCATTAACATTCAGAGGATGGGCTGAGCAGAGACCTAAGCACAGCCATGAGGACACCTGGGTGCTCTCCATGGGCTTGGGAAGGTCATTCTGGGCAAACCCTGCCCTGCTGGTGAGGTGAGGGTGAAAGGAGTGGAGCAGCAGCAACATCTGCCTTGAACTCACGCCAGCTTGGAGAACATGGAAGTGTTTTGAGGCAGATGGGACTCATTTCATTGCTGTTTTAAAAAAAAGTAAGCAGCTTGTCAGGAAATATTCATTGGTATCCTTGTTACCTGTGCAGCTCAGCAGAGAAGAGGAGCCCTCCAGCTGGTGAGCCACACTCTTCCATGTGCAGGTTGTGTATGTAAAGGCATTTGCAGCTGCACTGCTATTGTATTTCCTTGTATGGATTGCCTTTCAGCTTCCCTGCTAGGGAAGAAAAGTCTCTCTGTGCTGTTTAATCCCCTAAAATATCAAAGCACAGCACCAAGCAGGATCTAGGCCTTACCTTACTGCATTCAAGTTTATCCATCTGTGAAATTAGTATAATAGCATTGTTCTGCCTCACAGGGATATTGTGCTCTGCTTGTTTCTAAAGTGATGCTCCAGGCATGTTTTGAAATGCTTTCAGTTTCCAGAGTGCTTCGTTGGCCTTGGACAATAAGAAGAATGTGTTAACTTCAATTGTCAAAGACAACGGGTTCCTGCACTGGGCTGTGAGTCAAGGGCTGAGTGGGACCTGGGAAAGCTTCTTTTGGCTGCTGACATAGAATCAAAGAATGGTTTGGATTGAAAGAGATCTTAGAGATTATCCAGTTCCACCCTGCCATGGGCAGGGACACTTTCCACTATCCCAGGTTGCTCCAAACCCTATCCAACATGTCCTGGGACACTTTGAGGGATGGGGCAGCCACAGCTGCTTTGGACAAATGATTGCAGTGCTTCATCACTCTCACCACAAAAAATTTCTTGCTGATATCTAATTTGACCCTGCCCTATGGCATTTTAAAGCCATTGTGGCCCCACTGCTGCTCCCATGTCACATTTGTGCAGCAACACAGGCCTCTGTAACAGAACTCACAGGGGTTTGTAGACCTTCCCTTCTCTTGTGCAAAAACACTTTGAAGACTTTTAGGAAACAGGATCATTGAGCTGAATGCTGAATGGAGAATTACAAGCATTTTGACAGCCATCTCTGCAGGAGGGTGTGTTAAAAAACAACCAGCCTCTGAGAGACCCCAAGAGCAACAAAAGGAACATTTTTTTTCAACTGAAAAAATAGGTTGGAACCCACCTGTCACACAGTGAGTTGATTCTATGAGTCAGCCTCATTTCCTGATAAGTGTTTTATGTTACTAACATTCAATTACACTGGGAAGTTATTTAGGGCAGAATAGATGTTTATGCCTGTGAAAGTTTAGTGCAGCAAGATGTTTGTTCTGAAGCTACTGGAAGATGAATAATGGTGCTAATAACAATAACATATTTAAATCAGAAAGTGCATTTGTTCATTTGTATTCTTAGATCTCTGATCATCGCTTCTCAAGAGCTTCTTGCTCCGTATTTTTACTTAATGGAACTGTATTCCTCAGAAAAGCTGCTCTGAAGGCTGTTTACTTAATAAGTGAGTTGCCTGACTGAGTCAGAGCTGAGAAAGAAAAGGAGAGAGAAAACACCAGCCAGCTGAAAAGCCAGGAGAAAGCAGCAGAGAAAGATGGTTTTGTAACCCATATCTCCCTTCAGGCTATTCATGCAGTACTGTTTATTTCACATCTGCAAAACTGGGCCTCCCTTTTTTGGAATGACATTTCTCCTGATTTCAAGGTATTTATAGCATGCAGACATTCTGTTTGGTTCACTCTGTATTCCTTATTGACACAACAATGCTGATCCCCTTGGTATTCAATGTAAGAACAACCTGTGGGCTCCTCTGAGCATTGGGGAGCTCAGTATCAATAACCTCAACTTTTGATAAGTGATGAGTCTCTCCACTTCCTGAAAGGTCCAGGGTAAAAATAATCAGATTTTCAAAATTACAGAACTAATTCTGATAGTGATGAGTCTCTCCACTTCTTGAAAGGTCCAGGGTAAAAATAATCAGATTTTCAAAATTACAGAACTAATTCTATTTGTTTTCCATCTTGCTTTGTTTTGCATTTTCATACTTTTTTTTTGTGGATGGCAAGAAGCAGAAGCTAATCTTTTACTAAATAAAAATTGATTCTTGCATAACAGGACTCCTGGAGCTAGGCGTGTTGGAATAAAAAGAAAAGCAAATTTTGAGCCTCATGAACCAACAGTGGCATCATATCATTAAATTCATGTCAGCTGAGAGTTTGAAGTAATATTTCACAGGAACTGAAAGTTTCTAAGAGATCAAGTCCTATTAATGAAAACAATTAGATATTTATGTATCATTTGTCTCTAGAAGAAAATTAGGGACACAAGCAATTTCCTAGCAGATATGAGCTGTGGGGTTTTTAAAGATTTTTAGCTAAGAATATTTTGCTGCTGTAGCCATATAACCACCTCTGAAAACCAGACCTTTTGTCATTTTAAAATGGAAGTTTAATGGTTTTTATGATTTATCCTTCAAACCTTGGATTCTTAGCTTGAGCATAATTTTGTTTTAATTCTAGTCTGTTCCAACGACTGCAGGAGAACCCTCATCCTAGGGAGTCAGTCCCACCAAGTAGGACCCACTGAGTACACAGCATTTAATTGCTTAAAAGAATTTTTGGAGTGACTTGCATCTGTTTTCCAAACCTATTTTCTCCTATATACTTTTGGGGTTTTTTTTTTGGTACCAAGCTAAACAAAGAAACGATAGAATTTTAAATTGTGCTGTCACCTTGAAAGTCAGTCCCTTAATTTGGGGTGTCTTATTAAATTAGGGGTTAAGATATAAATACAATTCACAGCAAATACTGCATAGAGCACGTATCTAACCCTGTGTACAGAGAGTAAAAGAAAAACATGGTATGAGTAGTCAGAGCAGTTTAAACTATTCAAATGACTAATAATTGTCCTTTTGTTTCAGGGTCATGTGAATTTTCAGTTCTTTACTTTAGGCTTCATTGGCATTTTATCTGTTTTGTGTGAATTTTTCCATATTCTGTTTTATCCTCCAAAATCTGAAGACAACCATCTTAGACTGTAGATTAATCATTTAGTATATTGCTTTTATTTTACCTGGATTAGTGGTAAAGCCATATTTGCTGAACTGAAGTGTATTAATCAGATCTCAGAGAACATTTTTTTCTGCCTGTAGGATCTGCATATTTAAATTTCATTTGCTCTCTGAGAAGCCTGTCAAAGTCTTTTATTATATCTTTAACATCCTTTCACTCAAATTAAATATATTCAATTATATCTTCAGTGAAGTAGAAATACTCTGAGACTTGCACAAGTTTTAATTGAACATTTTTAACAGTATATCTAATGCCAAAAAATGGTTTAAGTAACAGATTTTTTCTCTTTTTAGTAGCAAAAATAGCTACTGGAATGATAAATTCTTGATTGTCCAAAAGGTTTAATTTAAAAGTTTTCTTCTCATAACACATGAGTCCTAGACCTCTGAAAAGAATTTCAAACTTATATCCCAAATTCCTAAACATTGGAACAGAGCAGCAGATGATGCAAATTAAAACTCTGATGTTTAAATGTTTTGTTTAAATTAGGTTGTTAATATGCTACTACTGCATTTAAAAATGAGCACCTGGAGAATGCACCAGGCTTTTTTTTATTGCTTACATGTTTCAATTTTTATAACCTGATACATGTCTCTCACAGATGGTCATAAGTATTAGGGATCACCAAAAAAAGGATTTTTGAAAGGCTGAAAAAACTCTGCTCTTCTCTATCTCATATCTTTTGTGAAATTCTTTAATTAAAATATTTACCAGTAAAGCTACCAAAATCAATATGAAATTATAAATATTTCATACACTCCACACAGGCTTTGAAAAAATGTTATTTTCCTTAATATTCTGGGAATATTCATTAGTTTTGAGATAAATATTAATTTCACAAGGCATTCTTAATGTAAGAAAGAGAAAATTATCCAGATAACTGACATATTTCCTATGTAAAGAAAACAACCATCTCAAGATATGTATTTGTTTCAGCACTGTATTTGTCATTTGATGCCCAGTGACAGGACCAGAGGCAATGGGTACAAAACCAAACCAAAGGATATTCCCTCTGGATGTTAAGGAAATGCTTTTTAACTAAGAGAGTGACCAAGCACTGGCAGAAGTTGACCAGAGAGGTCTTGGAATCTCCTACCCTGGAGATATTCAAAAGTCATCTGGACACGGTCCTGGGCCACTGGCTCTATGTGGCCCTGCTTGAGCTGGAGGATTGGAACACTTGTCCTCCCAAGGCCCCTTCCTAATGGAGCCACTCTGTCATTCCTTTGGTATGGGATTACATTAAAAAGTCATGTTTTGTGCCTCCATTCGAATAGTGCAGAGCAAAATGATCAGAGGTGTCCATTGATCCTGGATGCAACTATAGATGAGAAAATTGAAGAATCACAGAAGAGTTTGAGTTGGAAGGCACTTTAAAAACTATCTAGTTCCAAGACAATTGCCATGGGCAGGGATGCCACCCACTGTCCCAGGTTCTCCAAACCCCATCCAACCTGGCCTTGAGCACTTCCAGGGATGGGGCAGCCACAGCTTCTCTGGGCAGCCTGTGTCAGTCTCACCACCCTCACAGTACAGATTTCTTACTAATTTCACACTGATATCCAATCTAAACATACTCTCTTTCCATTCAAAGACAAAGATTTTTGCCCTTCGGAAGCTTTCTCTGTATCTTCAGTGTTAAAGAAGATAGATAAAAATTGCATTGATTGAAGGTTCTATTCTGGCTTATGCTCTATAAGCAAAGAGTACTTGACTTTGCCAAGAGTTTTCTTTGCCCTGCTGAGGAACACACAGATATTTTGTGGCAGATCCAACTCAAACACAGAAAGACCTGCTTCAGAATTCATCCTATGCGTAAATTGCACTTTATTGTAGTAATTTTGTAATGCTACTGCTTCAATTTTGCTTTGTCTTTCGATGGAACTCATTGACATTTTACACTGGGTCATTTTATTTATGACCTCTGCCTTCACACCTTCTTGCATTCCTGCAAGCAACTTCCATGTGTTAATCTTTGTGGTGAGATGAGACAGTCCTGCCCCAAGAGCACAGGGATGCTGTGGGCTGGAGGCATAGTGATGTCTCCTGAGCTGCCAAAATGATGAGATTTTAGGGACCTCTCTGTGATGCATTGAGAGGTGTCTCCAAGAGACAGCATATTGGCAGCATCAATATGTTATCCATCTACCTGAGGCAGGGAGGATAAAAAAACCCAGGACAGTTGTGGTGTAAATCTTCAGCCTAGCTGGGCTCTAGACCTTTGTCAGCTAACTGTCTGGCAGGAAGGAATTCATGTGGATTCCATATTTCATGAGTGGGATTCATCTCACCTAACTTTAGGCGTGGAAGTGTGAGTTATCAAAGCCTGTTAATCACTCATGAATAACAGGCTGAGTTTTTCTTAAAATAAAGAAATAAGAGGCAATTCCAGAAGACAATTCAGACTGGTGCTTGGGATAGCCGGAATGAATCACACACTGGAAATTCCCATTTCTCTCCATTCACAAAAGGAGGCAGCTGAATGACTGCTCCAGAAGTCTCCGTGTGAGCTGGGCACCCCTGACTTCCTTCAAAGACAATGGAGCAAAATAGGCCCCTTTTAAATGCAATTCATCCAGCCAAATGCATGCAGATGATTCACAGCCTACACGAGGCTTTTCCTCAATGACTGCTCAGGAGCCTGGGGAGACTCAAAGATCTCTGTGCTGCAACGTTTCATTCACTTAATGAATCCCACCAGGACTCTTGCCTTGAATTGGGCCCAGAGTTATTATTTTTTTTCCCTTCCTTTTCCAATCATATAAGAAGATTGTGGTTCAGCTAAATATGATATCCAGAGTTCCTGGATCCTAAAGGAGTGTCTCAACACATCCTGTGTTGTCTTCACTTTCCTTTACTCCTCCTCAAGTCCTGCTGCTTCCATCTGACAGGATTCATTCCTTCCCACTCTGTGACCTTAGGAATCACACACTTTCAGCATCCATACCCTTTTCTAATATAATATATTATATATATACCTAATCCTGTGATTCTGCATGTCCTGACTCTCCTTTCAGCTCCATTGTTCAACCACTCTGTATCTCACTGGTTTAGATTCACTCTGATTTTCTGGCCTATTCCACTTTGACCCTGTTGCTGGTTTAAGCAAATTCTTATCTGTGCTTCTCTCCTATTCCTCTCTCCTCTTGCACCAGCTGCCATTAAATCACTGCCTGTATCTCAGAGCTCATAATCTAGAAATATTATGTAGATACAGGAGGTTGAGATTACCCTTGCTATTATGTGCATGCACCATTCAAATCAGTATTATCTTTATCTTGGTCCACAGAACACCCAAATTTTGGCTTCAGTTAGGACAGGACAGTAGAACTACTGGAATAAGTCCCAAAATGTATGACATGAATAAAATTAAATAAATTAATGAACCCTAAACATGCTGAAAATTGGCTTATTTTCTCCAGAAACAAATTATTTTAGTTAGTTTTGCCTCAGATATATAATATATATGTCTGGAAATATTTGAACTACAACTGCCACGTCTCTTTCCTCTGTTATTCACCGAAGAATAATTTGTAGTTCTACATTTTCACTCATAGGTGGCGATAGAAAATTGATATATTATTTACCATGCTTTTGCCTAGAGATGTCCCACAGAGACTAGAGAAAGCATAATGAACTTTTCCAGACATTTAAAGTGATGATTTTTTTTCTTGTTTTGTGCACTAGGACATTTGTAGAAGGTCATTTTAAATTTTCTCTGCACATCAAATATACCATATGTACCTCTCCAGACAAATATGTAGGAAGAAGTCAGCCTTTGTCTCCTTTGCTTTCTTTTTCTTTCTTTCTTTCTTTCTTTCTTTCTTTTCTTTCTTTCTTTCTTTCTTTTCTTTCTTTTCTTTTCTTTCTTTCTTTCTTTCTTTCTTTCTTTCTTTCTTTCTTTCTTTCTTTCTTTCTTTCTTTCTTTCTTTCTTTCTTTTCTTTCTTTTCTTTCTTTTCTTTCTTTTCTTTTCTTTCTTTTCTTTTCTTTCTTTTCTTTCTTTCTTTCTTTCTTTCTTTCTTTCTTTCTTTCTTTCTTTCTTTCTTTCTTTCTTTCTTTCTTTCTTTCTTTCTTTCTTTCTTTTTTTTTTTTTTCTTTCTTTCTTTCTTTCTTTCTTTCTTTCTTTCTTTCTTTCTTTCTTTCTTTTCTTTCTTTCTTTCTTTTCTTTCTTTTCTTTCTTTCTTTCTTTCTTTCTTTCTTTCTTTTCTTTCTTTCTTTCTTTCTTTCTTTCTTTCTTTCTTTCTTTCTTTCTTTCTTTCTTTCTTTTCTTTCTTTCTTTTCTGTCTTTTCTTTCTTTCTTTTCTGTCTTTTCTTTCTTTTCTTTCTTTCTTTTCTTTCTTTCTTTTCTTTCTTTCTTTCTTTCTTTCTTTCCTTTTTTTCTTTCTTTCTTTTCTTTCTTTTCTTTCTTTTCTTTCTTTCTTTTCTTTCTTTCTTTTCTTTCTTTCTTTCTTTCTCTCTCTCTCTCTCTCTCTTTCTCTCTTTCTCTCTCTCTCTCTTTCTCTCTCTCTTTCTCTCTTTCTCTCTTTCTTTTCCTGCCTTCCTTGCTGCCTTCCTTTGTATTTCCTTTTTTGCTCCATTTTGCTTTAATTCTTTCATTTTATTCACTTTTCTTTTTATACAATTTTCCCTATTTGTCTCTCTTTTCTGAATACTCACTTGCCAGCTTGCCTACTTCCTTCCCTTCCTCCCTCTCTCTCTCTCACCCTGAATTCCTCCTTTTCTTCTCCCAACATCATTCCCTCTCTCTTTTCCCTTTTAGAAAAAGAATCAGCAGTTGTTTTAACTGTTTTGTCCCTCTTGAATTCCAAAGGAGATGGATCCAAGGGAGCACTCTGGATCTATGTCCTCTGTGTGTGCTCACAGATGCTGGTACCTTTCCCTTTCCCTCATGTATCCAAAAATGTAAATGGTAGTTCCCAGTGACAATACCAATATGTTCACTTTCCTATTCACAGCTGTCAGAATGATGCAATAAAAAAAACACCCTGAACTTTATGGTAAATGCCTCAGGGTAAATGTAGCTCACATATGCCATTACAGCATCTCTTTGTTTTGTTCCTTGGAATATAAATGCCTTCATCTTGAAATACCTTCAGATTATCTTCAGCTCAGAAAAGAAAAGGTAAAAAAAATATCCTTTCAAACAACATACCTTAAATCTGTGTGTTTTACCTAACAGGTGATCACACTGGAAAGTATTCACAGTGATAAATTAGAATATTTCACCCAGGCTGGAAACCACACCATGAACTTCCTTATGGTCAGAATCCTATTTGGGGACTGAACTTGACCTCTGGAATAGCCATGTGACCCACTAGGAAAAATCTGCCTACCACAGCAATGAAATTAAAATTACTTATTTGGATATATATATATATATCTTCATCATTTTAGAATACTAGTTAGAATATTAGATGGACACAGATCTCTTGGCACTTAACTAAGGCATAAAAGTTAGGGTAATAGTTGTACGAATCTCCTTTTTACAGATGATGGATGGAGATTTTAAGAGAGCAAGTCAGACCTGAGCTGGGCTAACTCAAGTTTCCAGCTGATCCAGCAATTACATATGTCCAAATAAAGCAAAAATGCATCAAGATTTACATTTCACAAGCATAAACTTGTAATAGGCAAAACATCTTTCAGCCATTCCCACTGTTCCACTTCCTACATTAATTTTTAGAATCAATCTTCCTGTTGCTAAACCAGAACAAATCTGACAGACAAGTTACTTTGGAATCATGTTTCCCACTGTGAGCAACACTGGAAGTTTTATAATGAGGAGGCCCTAATAGACTCAATCAAAACCTTGAAGAAAATTTTCTTCCTGTCTTGGCACTGAGGGCTGAGTTGATCTTATTAATTTTGTCCTCCAATGTACACTAAAACCATTTTGTGGAAGGTTTTGTTTTGATTTTTTTTCTTTCTTCCTGTAAAAAGTATTGTGTGATTCAATTTTCAGAGCATGAACGAGATGATAAGAAAATATTCCGAGGGTGGACTTTTGCTCTCCTGTGTCTCCTGGAAACAATCCCAGGCTCCAGTAAGGGAGTTCTCTCAGCCCTTGGTGGCTACCTCTTGCCCACTCCAGCTGTTCTTTGCTCCTCAACCAGTTCTCAGACCAATTTTAGGGCAGCTTAGTAATTTTGTGACTGTTTTGATATGATCTGCTATCACTTTTTTTGCAAGAGCTCATGGGAAGTCTATTTACATGTATCTTGGTGTGGAGTATCAACTCCAAGACAAAACAAAACTCTGCTGGAGAAGCAGACAATACACAAATGCCTACCTACTAAAAAAATGTGCATAAACTCTGCTCTCACTGGAGCTCATCAACACAGTCCAGCTGCTTCTTGTTTACAGTGAGGGCAGCTTTTTCCCTTACTGGAATAAATATGTCCAGTCTTTTGTAACAAACATGAGAGCTCCCAAGAGCTCTTTCAACAAATATTGAGAAAGTTATGGCATGATGAGAAGTAAAGCCAGGATGAAGAAATGAGTCTGAGGTGGGGTTTCAGCTCTGCTCTTAAGTCCAAGGCTGATATTTTGATTTCTGGTTTTAGTGCATCTCTAGGAAAAGCTGTGCTGTTCTGGAGATTGAACTGAGACCACAATTAGCAATATTTTTTGCTCAGCTATCATATTCATCTTTCAAACTTATGAATGTACAGATAATGAAAGTCTTAAGTGAACTCATTATTCACTTATTAATATTAATGTATTTCTTCAGCAAACAACTCTTATCAGTGTTTTGTCAAAATAAGGAATGGTGAATATTAATATAACACAAATGATCTATAATTTTGGCCATGCTACTTTCCAGCCATGAGTAGAAGGAAAAAATGTCTGAAAAGGGGAGGAAAAAGATAGAATGAAATGAATACAGTATAGAAATGATGAAATTTTAAGCACCGTTTTCTAATTCCTCCCCCACTTCCAATCTTTCGTTCTTTTTTGTGTTTCCTCAATTCTCTAGTTTAGACTTAGGAAAAATCTGGATTTAAAAAAGTTCACTTTTCTCAGAAGTTTTATCATTTTTTCCTAAATTCTCAGGAAAAGTAACATTTTTTAGCAACAAGTAAAAATAAACTGTTCTCAAAGCATGTAAATTCTTGACTAAAAAATATCCCTTGATAGAGAAATTTTGGCTTCCTTTCACACTCATAGACTTCAGATCACTGGAATTTCTGAATAAAACGAATATGTAACAGATATGAAGGTCTAAAAATTTAAATTTTCATTCATATATTGCCTAGTATTGAGGAAGTAATTTGAGGACTTTTCAACTTTTATTTAGTTCTGAAGAAATCACTTGTTTTTGTTAAAATTACATATTTTCTTCAGAATCTCCTTCGCTGCAGTATTCTTCTTTTTTAAGATATAGTTTTAAAGGAACAACATAAATGTCACCTTTCAAGGTCTACAGACATTTCAATGGAGGTGAAAGAATCCTATTTGTAAGCTTCTTCCAGTTTTCTTTTGTGACACTATCTTACTATCCTCTCTCAGAGACCTTCAGTCCTTGTTCTGAGATAAAGGAGATGAGACCATTCCTCTGCAGCTGTAATCACAAAGGTCCAGATCACAATATTGTCATACCTCAAGATTTCATCCTCAGAGCCATAACATTTTTCTGGTTTGTTTGGGTTTTGTTTGTTTGTGTTTTATGTTTTTTTTTTTTTTAACATATGCTTCTGGTCCTCAGTTTTATTTCAAGAAAACTAAGTTTCTTGGCCCTTGGAATACAATTTTCTCTCGGAAAATATGAATTATTGAAGTCTCAACATGTTAAAAATGAGCTAAAATGTCCCGCTCAAGTTATGTTTAAGTTATTTTTAATCTTTAAGCAATCTTTCAGTGATCCTGAGCTTCTGACCTTCCTTTAGATGTGAACAGGTGCTCAAGGAGGTTATGCTATTAATATCAATAAGTCCAACATTTTTCTTCAATAAAAACCCTTTAATAGAATTTTGATAATGTGAATAACATTCTGTTAAGATAAGAGGAAAAAATAAAGAATCGGCCCAAAGATCTGTTTATCTCATGTTCAATTAGAAAATGTCTTTTCCAGGAAGGATTTTCTTACCTCAGCTATAAAATAGGCCCAGATTTACCACTAGGAAAGTACCCTTTGGGGATTTGCTTTGCTTCTTTTTCACCCTGCAAATTCCTTTCAGATTTTTTGCTTGGCTGTGAAAAGATGTATGTCCAAAAATCTATACATTTTAAGATGCATACTGTCAGAGAAATTTAAAAAATAAAGGAAAGAAAAAAGAAAAAAAAAAGGTGAAAGGTTGATCTGTGAATATAACTCATGGAAACGTTTGAATTTTAGGTTAGCTTCCTATCTGTGTGGGAAACTAGATAACTAAATGATTCTTGACTTTCTAAAGAATCAGCTCTTAATTAGATGTCAATGCCTTGATGTTTCTTTGAATTTGAGCCCACAGAAGCTAATTCTGCTTTTTAAAATCCCTGCCAGCATTCACTGTTTATTGGAATCTGATGGAAGCCAATGGAAAAGCCAAAAAAGGGCTTTTTAAGCTAAACATGGGTACCTTTGCCCTGCTCAAAGGGTGCTGGGCTTGTCAAGGACCTTGATTGTGTCCCACTCACACACTGTAAAGTGACCATTAGTCATCTAAAAAGAAATCTCAAGCTGTGCCTGCTCCTGAAGACAGAGATGCCCTGCTTTTGCTTTAGGAATTGGTCAATGATTGAATTTATCATGAAGCATTAGAGGAAGGGCTCCTGTAATAAAAGGCAGAAATTAAGCAACAATCTCAAGGTCTGCATCTTGTTTTCCCCTTGGTAACACCTTTATTGAAACACAAAACTCTGCAGGATGGAGAGCGCACTTTTGCAAATGTGCTGGCCTTTCCAAATTGAGTAAAAGTGTGCAAATTTTAGAAGTGATTAAGCACCTGCAACAACCACTAAAACCAAAGGAACCTGTGGGTGTTCAGCATTGGTTTTAAAACTTCACTTCCATTTAAGTTTCGATGGTGTAAGAGCTATTTGAGGCACCAAGAAGGAGACTTTTAAATGCACCTTTATTATGTGTAGGAACAGAACACCACCACAGAAGCTGGTGTGATCTGTGTTTCTAAATCTCTCACTAGATTACACTAAAACACAAAAAAATCTCTGTTAAAATCAATCCCCCAAAACACCTGTAAGCTTTACTTACAGTTAATCAAAGAAAGGTGGTGATTAGATGCAGAAAATGCAGAGAATGAGGGGGCTGCTAAAAAGATTAGGGCAAAAACAGAAAAAGAGAAGATTTTGTGTCTTCAGCAAGAAGTCAGTGCACCATTTTGCTGAAGGAGCAGAGAGACAAAGGGAGCTGAAAGTGTGGCCAGCATGAGGAAAAGAGAAACTGGAGACCTTCATAAAAGGTGTCACAATTAGAGATCAGCAAATGTAAATGATAACTTTATTTCTGGGGTGCAGCAGAGATTTCACCTGATTATGTTCAGTGCAGTTCCCAGTCCTGTGTATGTCTAATTAAAAGACACTAATTTTAATTCATCATAGTTGATTTATACCAGATAGGGTCAATCACAGCTGCTAAAACCATTTTTTTGCAATTTAGCCTACAGCAAAATGTTAGAATTCATGCCCCCAGCATTCCTGCAGTCAGGGATATCTTGGGTTGCTATTATGTCAACAAGACAAAAGTGTTACAGATTTGTATTTAATGCTACAAAGTAGCTCTAAAAAGACAATGATTTAACAGGAGGGGATGCATTCATATTAGCAGTACAGTGACAAAATGGTTAAGAAACAAGACATCCAACATAAAGAGCAAACATTACATTTTCTTAAAGAACACAAGAATTTTAGAAAAGTTCCAATCTCTGGAACCTAGTCAACGTGGATTAGAGTCGATAGACCTTTCTTTACTAACAAAGGGAAATATAAGAAAGCAGGAATTGTGACAATAGTTTTAAAAATAAAGGTTTTTAGCGGGAGCTAGAAAAGCTGAAAAGTAGCTGAAAAGCTGCTCTGAGGAATGGAGTTGGGTATGAAATGGTGTCAAAGACACACTGGAAAGACACCACTAGAAACCAATGCATGGTAATCCCAGGAGACTATAGCTGTGACCCAGACTGTTAAAATGAGAAGGGAATTAGGCACAGATATACTGCTGAAATTCAATTTTATCTGAGTTTACCTTCTTTTCATTAGGGGTCTGCTAGTTATTGCTTTTTCTGTTTACCTCTTTTCAGAAAAACCCACAATGTTTGAGTTGATCTGAACTGAGATACCTTTTTTTTCCCCATGTTGAAAGTCAAATAAAGGTTTGCCTCATCTAGAAACACAGCTTTTTCATTTTAAAATAAAGTTGTGAGCCACAAATGTGAGAGTATTTGAGTCTTGTCTTTCACTTGCAAGCACAGGGTATTAGATGCTGAAATTCACTTTTCATCTTCCCTGATTTGAATCATCCTGTCCATCCAGTTAGGGGAAGGTCCAACCATGCAACTGAATGTGCTGAAATTACCTCAAGTGCTTGTTGCTTTCCTCCACTTGCCTGAATGGCATTTTCAACAGGCCACAGAAAAAAACAACAACCCAGAGACTTCCATCACACTACTGATTGGACTGTCCAATCTACATCACACATCTCATACTAATTCATGTTTAACTGTTTTGTACACAGAAAATCAATATCAGTTTTAAATATCAGCCCCCCGGATCAAAATAAGTGGTCATTCCAAGAAATCTTAATAATCTGAGGAGGATTTCAGTGTCCCTGATTCTCTGGGTCAATGTCTCCCATTAAGATAAGGTGAGACTGCACCCTCCACTGTGCAGTGTTCTAAGGTAACTAATTTTAGGATTTACAAAGAGCAGAGAATTAGGAAGTAGAAATGAAAAGGACAGTCTTAGCCACCTTAGAAGAAAGTAGGAGATCATCTGAGTTGTGGGGAACTTGGTTTGAAGGCCAGTATAGGCTTGTGGATCCATAACTTGTGGATCATAAGCTGTGCCAGGAAAGGTTTAAGATGCACATTAGGAAGAATTTCTTCACAGAAAGGATGATTAAGTACTGCAATGGGCTGCCCAGGGAGGTGGTGGAGCCACCATCCCCAGAGTTGTTTGATGAAACAGAGAGTGCCTGGATGTGGCACTCTCTCCAGGTGACAAGGTGATGATCAATCATAGGTGGGACTCCATTATCTCAGAGGTCTCTTCCAACATAATTGATTCTGTGTGAAAAAAAAACCCACTTTTTATCGCCAATCTGATCCTAAGGTACACCAGATGGAGTATTCTGAGCAATCTCACATATTGACATGATGAAACATGGAAGTCCTAAATAGTTTTCCTGCAGGCGTCTGCACATCTAAGCTCCTGGTATAGTCAAAGAACATGTATTTAAAATTCAATGGATCTAAGGACTTAGTTAATTTGCCTCAATGAATATGTCAATTGCCATTTGAGGTTCCTTTATGGACCCCTTTTGGCTTTCCCCTTCACAGAGTTGATGTCTCCTACAAGGACTATGTCATATTTGTCCAAGCTATGTGCAGGTTACAAATCCTCTAGGATGTCTCCACAACTGGAAACAGTGGTATTTGTGGTGTTCAGATTATCAACTCACCCTGAATCAGTCATCTAGGAGAGCATCCAGTTGCCTAAATACAGTCTTGTATAATTTTAGATTCCCGGAATTATCTTGCTTGGCCTTTAGCTTCTGCTTCACAGTGATGCCACCTCCCATAAATCCTATTTTATATTTTCCAGTCCAGTAGAAATGCCTTAGGCATAATGCCCCAGATATTTAAGTTTCAGAAAACCTAACCAGTTGAATTCTGCTCTTCATGAACAGTCTTCTGGATACAATGATTGTCAGTTGTACCTCTCAGGAGATTAATTACTCACCTTACATATGGATACATAAATATATGTTATTTAATCTTGAATGGGATCCCACTCTAGGAATCACTCGTGGATCCTTAGAATTCTGTATGTTAACCTCAAGCATGCTGGCTGCCAGATAAAAGTCACTTTCATTCCCATTTCCAGCAAAGCTCTTGTTAGAGACATCTTGTTCTCATTGGAGAATGCAGAAATTGAAGTATAATGACTAAACCAGGTTTATACAGACCATATAATTAATTTTTTAGCAGCAGAACTGGGTATATTTTGCCAACCAAGAGAAACTTGTAGATGAAGTGTCTCTGAAGCTCATTCCTGGAAGTGGGAAACCAATCTTTGGTAGCAAATTGTTTATCAGGACTGCATCTTTGCCACTTATCTCAGTGCAAATTTTCTTGTTAATAACACATAAGTAAAGTAAAACATGCTTGAAGGAGAAAATGTGCACTTGCTGTGGAATGTCAAATAGTGGGATTTTGCTCATCACCCAATTTTAATGGGAAACCCCTTTGCCTTTTTCAATTTCCATTACATTGAGATTGTTAGAAATGTTCAATTAAAGCAGTGGACTTGATTTCTCCTGAGCCAGTACCACTGACATCCAATGCATCTAAAACATCCAATGCATCATTCTCAGGTGGGTGTTTTCCTTCTCCTTTCAATATACTCAGCAAAAAGTGAAGAAAATATTTTTGGATCCGTTGGTGGTTCTATCCAGCCATTCATCAGTGTCAAATGTCCCATTACAATTCAAGCTGATGGAGAAACCAGCCAAAGTCCACTCTAAAACTGCAAATCAAAGCAATCATTTTGAGGTCAGGTCAGGTCGCAGCACTGGAAGCATTGATCAGCTCAGGTACCTGTGTCCCCCTCCTTGTTAGAGAACTAAGGGCAAACAAGTGTATTCCTCATTCAGAAACTTTAAACTTGGGACAATATCACATGAAAGATCAGGGCCAACAACTTTACATTGATTTTTTTGGTCTAAAGACTATAGTTATATTCAATCTAAAATTAGATCCTAGTCACTCAAAGAGCAGGACATCTTTCTTTAAAAGAATCTTTTTAAAATCAGATATTTGACACTCAGTAGCAGGAGCAAAATTGAGAAAATGAAACATTTCTCTGCATATGCTTTCTTTTCTCTATAGGAGATAAGAAGACAAAAGCACCCTGATCCTAAACAAAAGAAAATCAGATGTAGACTTGGATGGAATAGAATATATTCTATTTGGGCTTGGATTGAAATAGGTGAGAGAGTTTGAATATGAAGGAAAGATGTGGTCTTGGAACAAATTAAGAAAGAGGACATTATTGGAAGAAAGATGTAAGTATCTTTCAAAGGGAGCTTTGTAATATTTGGAAGAATAAAAGAATCATTCAATACTTAACTAAAATGGATTGAGATTCCAGTCCTTTTGGGGCTTGTCTATCTCTAGCCTTAGTTACTGTGAAATTCCTTGACAACAGTAATAAAGCATTTACACTGCGAGTCTTGACTTTTGCCCACCTGAAAGATTCTTCTTCTATTGACTTAGAAAGCTTTGGGGGCAAAAATTGTGTGAAGCAATGAGGCCATTCAATATTAGACAAAGGGATAAAGCATACAATACTGGAGACATATTTTCCCTTTCCCTATGAAATGCTTCATGTGAAAACTGCTTCTTTCAACACGGCAGACCTTGTGGGAAATGACCTGTACACTGGATAAGTTGACAGGCACAGTAGGGGATTTCATTACACCTCAGAATCTGACTGGCACAACCAGCTCTCTCTGGCTCTCTGTAACCCCTGGCAAGTGCTTGGAATTGAATCTGTAAATGTTAATCAATATTTCAGGCCTATTAAATAAAAAAAGGCATTGTGGAAATCAAAGCGCTAACGGCTAGCATGATGCCCTACACTGACTTCCAGGCCATCAAAAACCTTGTAGGGAGCAAAAGAGCAAATATTTTAATAAAACAATTACCTCTACAATTTCAAACCTGCAGAAGAATGTTACATCTCCAACCCTATTGCACTAACTTGATTTTCATTTCAAACAGATCAGTGAACAGGAGCCACTCAATACAGATATTTAATGAGCCTTTAAGGTACTATCCTAAATCTTGGGAAAGTAAAAGCCCACCATGTGTTTAAAACATCTGCAAGCACATCCATTTCTTCTCCAAGATGAAATGGGGCAGAACTGTACCAAAGCCTAAGGGAGTTTCACCATGGATTTCAGTGGATGGAGGCCCTGAGTGAAATTCATGGGTGGGACTGATTTAACACAGCTGCAGACAGACACACCACAGGCAGCTGGGGTGTGCTGGTCACCTGAGGCTCACTTGGGAGAGAAATGAGAACTTCTGGAGTGCAATTTATTTCGTGCTAAAGCCAGTGTCTAAAATAGGTCAAATGAATTGTACCTTGAAGCCCTCTGCTCTCTGAAGTGATTATGAAGAGAGCCACAGGTAGGCAAAGCAACTGAGCAGTAGGATCCAAAGTCGGAGGAGATGAATCACCACATTCCTGTGCATCTTGTGGAACATGGACAAAACCAGACTGCAAAAGGCAAGCGAAATTGTGCTACCCTCAGGCAAGGGTGTAAAAGGGTAGCAATGGAAAAAAAAAAAAATTTCACGATTTTAAAGTACTTCCCTGCGGTGAACTTTGAAATGGGTCAATAGGAGTATACGTATGTGTCAGAAAGACCCACTGAGTGAAAAGTTAACTCTAATTTCTTCTTCCCTCCACAAAATAAAACAAAAAATCAGGCACAAAGTGGTAACCTGCTGCAGAATGAAGTAGCAAGTCTTGGTTTCTTCAGAGTCCTGGTAGATGTGGTAGCTGAACATTTATATGGACAAGACTAAATAATGCTTGTCAACTCTGTAGTCATATCCTTCCTCTCAGATGAGAAGCAACCTCCAGTTCCTTTCCTTTGCCTTCAAGAATTTCAGGAGAACCAGGTACTATGACCAATTAGCAAGGCCAGATATAACTAATTGCAAGTCTGCCAGTTACTGAACAAAGTATCTCCTGTAAAAGTGAATTCCCACTTCTTGACAAGGCAATCACCATGCAGTGTTAAAAAACAAGTAGAGAAATTTTCAAATTCTTTCAGATTTAGCTTGAAATTTAAAACAAATGCCACTGGCAAATTTAAGATGGTGATGTATACATCTCATACTGACCAGTAAGTACAAGAGAACTTTAATATTCATTTACTACTGTTGTATTGAAAGGAAAAAAGTTAAAAAAGTAAAAAAGTGGAAAAAAAAGAAGACTGCTACTCATTTATTAAGATGCCATGAGAAAAGTAAAGAAACTGGTGATGGCTGAACAATTGGTGTAATTGCTGGATACCTGTGCTATTCTGTGTCTGTAAACAATCCCTTGGTAAACTGGGGAAGGATTTTATTGGTTCATTGCATAGACATAAAATCCTCACAGGCAGATCCCACCTTTCAAAAGTCAAATTTTTAAATTGAATTTGACGGTAGGTTGTGGTTCCTGGGAATGGTTATTTTGGTGAATGAGTTTTGTGGATGTTTTTGGAAGGTGAAGAAGAAACATCAGAACTTCCTCAGAAGAGTCACAAAAACTCTAGAGCTGTGGAAAACCTAGTTCCTTGTCAGAATGAGCAGAACTCTGCAGGGTGGCTGGTGTTCACAGGACACATTTTGAGCTCCTGCCCAGAGCATACAGACACCCAAAGGCACAGAAGGAGGCAGAGCACCATTCCTCCCTGTCAGAGCCTCGGCCTCTGATACTCCTGGTGAAATTTCAGCCCTAATAATTTCTTTTTTCATTTCATTTTCATGTTCTCTCTCCCTTGTTCAATAAAGCACCTGTTATTTAGAGCTCTCATCAGCCTGCTCCCAATCTAATGAGACTGCAGAAAGTTTGCCTGCAAACTCCCACTCCTTCTGTCAACTCGATTGTCTGGGGATGCCTTGTGAAGCTGTTCATGCTCTATCACCACCTCCTGCTTCCTCACCTTCCTTCCCCTCTCCTTAGCTGAGGCATGTGCTTGCCTGTCATCTCTCCTCATGTCATTCCTGCTGGGTTGTGTAAGATACAGAAGCTACAAAAGTACAATTAATTTACTAACGTTGTAACATGGGCCTTCCTCCACAGTGCTTCAGCTATCCCCACTGTAATTTGAGGATCTGTCAAATTTTCACAATGACAGAGTAAGTTCTCCCAGTGGTGCTCTGGTTTTCCTTTCTCTTCAGGTCTGGCTGAAAAATAGGCAGTCTGGAAAAGGTAGCTTTAAACCCCAATAAGCAAGGAAGGGTTTTGAGGCTGTGCAGTCAGGATAGATCATGCAGCTTAGAGAATTAAGAGAATATTCCTTCAAGAGGACTGAGCCACTGATGGGGCCATATGTGAAACTGCTTCATGGGGATCAACATAAAATGTTCTTTCAGGAAAGATGTTGATGAAAAGTGCCATGAGAATGGTTACTGAAAAGTTAACTCTGTGAAAGGTGACTGATGCATTGACAAGCATGTAGCAAGTTGTAGAATCACAGGATGATTTGGGTTGGAAGTAACCTTAAAGATCTTGTTCCAAACCCCTCCCATTAGCTGTGAAAGCTTGCACTAGATCAGGGTGCTCAGAGCTCTCTCCAAGCTGGACTTGGACATTTCCAGGAGTGGGGCATCCACAATGTCTCAGGACAGCATGTTCAGTGTCATGGGGGATGTCATGGATTTTGGGGACCAGGCTTAGAGCCTGGGGATGGTGTCTGTGAACTACCAGAGACATCCTGTGAAGGGAGTCCATCACTGGCATGCTGGCTGTGGGAGAGATCTTACTTATTGACCTCCCTCCAACCCACAAGGCCACAAACACTCTCATTGGTGCATTGTTCCTCATGGAATTTGGAAAGATCTGCCATGTAAATGCAAGCACCATTATAAATGAGAGGAAGCAGCAAAGTTTTAATGGATCTGAGACAAACATTTTTAGAGAAAACTTAGTAAATGACTGGTAGTGTTGTCATCAAAGCATTAAGGCTCGAAGAACCCACTATTAAAGCCATAATAATGATAATTAACTCATGTTATTAAGCCATCAAATGCTGTTGCAGCCCAGCAAACCTATTCTCTCAGCATGCTGCGCACAACAACAATATTCCTCTGTAAACCATTCCTAGCTCTGATCACTCAGCTCTCCCTGCCTGCCTAGAATCCTGTCCCTGCTTTCTTCCACCTATCTCTTCTGGCTCCTAGGCCTTTTTGCTTGTCCCAAGCTTACCTTCAACCTGGCGCCTGACCTAAATTAAGACACTGTCATCCAAATCTGTCTTTCTTTTCTCTCCTCATGCTGTCTACTGCAAAACTGAGAATGTGTAAAGTTGGTACTTTTATTTCTCTTAAACTGGAAGTTCACAAATTTCTAATTTGAGTTACTCAGGGAGGTCTGACACAGTCTGAGTGCTCCTACAGGAGCAAAATTCTCTGGCCAAGTGAGGTTGAAGTACCTAACCTAAGGTTCATGGGCTGAAGAGCAGACTGGATGGAGAAGTGCTCTTTACAGAATGTAGGTTTTACTCTTCTTGGATCATTTGTCTTCAAGCACACGGAAAGATAAGCAGAGTTGTGAAATGGATGAAGTGGTAAATAGTGCAGAAATGCTGCCAAATCCCATGGGATATACAGGCCCTGGCAGCCTCCATCTCTCCTGAGTTTCATTTGTGCACAAGGGGAACATCCTCCTCTCTTCATGACTCAGAACTGTTGAAAGAAGAACTTTGTGATACAGATACCACACTCGTTGGTGCCAGGGATGGCTGTGGGACACAAATTGTAAGATTAAAATGTGCATGCAGTATTTAACTGGAGGTCTGTTTATACAAGCATTTGGTTTTAAATTCTGATTCCTTCATACCAACAAGGAATAAGACTTCCAAAGGTGAGAGTAGCAGCCAAGTGACACTGAGATGAGTTTAGGTGAAGAGCAGGTTTGTGTGAAGACGGGGGTTATGCCTGAAAAAAATTTGGGGTTTTTTGTAGCTGTAGAATGTTTACACCATGCAATGTTTATGGAGAAGGTCTGATGCTGTGTCCATTCCTGATTTCTCCATAACTCTGTCATGTTTGATCTTTGGATGGCTCTTGGTACAAAGTCAGTGTTACCTGTCCCACAGAGTGACTGCATAAAAGGCTTCCTCTAATTTAGAATTTGTAGAACTATCTGCTGTTTTCAGAAGGATGGTCTATGAAAACGAAGGCTGGAAGGAAGAGGGAGGCAAATTAGGCAGCACTGTTCATGTTTCAGCAAGGAACATGGAGAGATGGTAAAAGGAACTCTCTGACTCTGTTTCGCATTACACATTCCTAAAATATTTCCAAGGATTTAGTGGTCATATTTGTCCTCTACTTGACTCTACATTGAGATATATGACTAAAGGATAGCTCTTTGTTATATTTACTTTTCCAGAATCATTTGGGTTTGTTGATCAATTATTATTTTCTTGGCTTCTCTTCTTAGGTCTCACACAGACACCTCCAAAAACAAACAAACAAAAAATCTGCCTACATATTTTAGCAATTTGAATCCTACCATTTTCAGATCAACTAAATCACACGCTGGTGACCAAAATTTCAGCAGGAAACGAAACATCTAATTGATACTCAGAGTACCTCCTTTTCCAAGACTCTCAAAAAATTGCTCCAAGGTCTCTTCTTGGCTACCTCCAGGCCTTTCTCTGTTATTTGGCTTGATCAAAAATACTTTATAAAAGTGGTAATTTGGGACAGGTCCTCATCCTATTGATACCCACTGAGAGGCAACGAGACTCAAAGCATCAAGTAAATAATTGTAAGATATTTCCCTATTTGTAATTTAATAGGAATGTAAGGGAGAGCATAGAACCACAAAATACAATTCTACTGCTACAAAAGATCCATGTAAAAAAATCAGAAATATGAGACTCAGAATAGTTACATGTAATCCACTTTAAAATGCTGGCTATTGGGACATGAACTAGGACTTTATGGATTTAGAGCAGGTCATTAAGAAGTTATTTCATCATTAAAGCCATAAGCTTCCTTTCCTTAGGAAAACAGATTTTAAAATTATTTTTTGCTTCAGAAGGCTGCTGAGTGAAACTCATATGATGACATCAACTGTCAAACTTATCATGTATCAATTATATTAACACCTTCTTTTGAAGTTTTGAACATGTAAAATGCAATTTACTATAAAAGATTTCAACACCTACTGAAAAGAATTCGAGAGTGGAGAAATGCTGAATTTCAGCGTGAGCTTTGGAGAATTCAGGCAGTTTCTCTGCTCCTGGCAACTTGAATGCTGGGGAAATTGGAAGTATTCTTCAAGATTAATAACAGAAAAGTGAAGGAAAATACCTCTGTTTATTCAGGAGGTTTGGAAATGTTCAAATGTAACATGGATGATGATCTAAGAGATCAGCAAAGCAGGTCATTTAGCACAAAACTAGCCTCAACTAAAATTTAGTAAGAATTCCTTGTTTATATGTGGTTATAATTCAGTTCCACTGTATGAACTTTTTCTTCCCCTAAAATAATAAAAAAAAAATTGTGCTGAAATTAATGGAAATCAGTCTTGGAAAACTTGCATATGCTGGGGGAAATAGAATTGAGGGTTTCCTCATGGTTTTGGGGTGTAAAACCACTTTGAATAATCTTCCTGTCTGTCTGGAGCTAATATGTGAGGTCTTGTAGAAACAAAAAATTCTTCATTTCAACTATGATATTGCTATATCATTGAGCATCATATTTGAAATGGTTACACTTACTGGATGTCATTGTCCCATCCTTGGAAATGTTCAAGGCCAGGTTGGATGAGCCTTGGAGTACCCTGATCTGGTGGAAGGTGTCCCTGCCCATGGCAGGGGTTTAGAACAAGATGTTCTTTAAGGTCCCTTCCAATCCAAACCCTATGATGCTATGTAGTTTTGTGGTTAAAGCTTATTCATAAATCTGAAAAAAGCTGTATCAGTGTTTTAGATTCATACCAATATATCTGATATCAAACACAGTCATAGCAGTGTAAACTGCTATGTGCCATAAACATGGCAAATTTTCTGATTTCTGTGTTTTAATAGTTAGGCCCTTATCTGAAATCAGCTTCTGAGCACAAAAACAATAGTGATAATAGGTCAAAAATTGTTGCTTGGAGAGTTCAAATGATACTTATCAAGATTTCTTTTCTTTACCTCCATTGTATTTCAAAGGCTTAAATTATCCCACATGAATATGCTTCTCCATCTGCAGCTGCCACTCATTTTCTCTTAAGCAAGAATTTTGTGTTCTTCCATTTCTAGATGGTTGACAGAGATGTCTGGTTTTCAGGGAGCTGGAAATGTTTAGTATTACAAGGACTCCTTTCAGATTAATTCCAAGTGGGACACCTAAAAACTCACAAAGGTATTCAAATCCCAGAGCAATTTTGGAAATCTTAGCAATGTGCTTTCAACAACAAATGGCACGAATCTTGTTTTAGAGAGCTTTCTTCCAATTGCTTCTACCTGGAAGTCATGATTTTAAAGTGAAAGCTCTTTGAAAGCTATTCTTCTCCTCCCCAGGTACAAATGAGCTATTTATTTATGACTGAAGAAGTGTTTTCCTGTTCAGCTTTTTTTTTTTTTTTATATTTAAGTTATAAATAACTATTGCAACAGAGCCTTAGGCTTCTGAGCTCCAGCTAAGGCTGAATGCACTTTATGAGAAGCAGAACATCTTTGGACAAAATGCCTAGAATGAGAACAACAAAGACAAGTGGATTATGTAATGTGAACACAAACAAGCCTCTTCCCCCCTTCAAATTGCTGTCCATTGAATTCTGCACCACACACAAAGCGCAGCGTGCATTCAAACGAAGCTCCAACGTGTCATTGTTGCTACCTTGTGCTGCATTACTTACTGTGCAAGATTTCTGTGGGGAGAATTTCACAGCTGAGCAAGATCTTGCTCCATTGTGAGTAAATGTAAAGTAATTTTTGTTTCCAAAGAGCAAGGAGAATAAAATCAAGAGGCAAACATTTTCCTGTCTAGTTATGCTCGTGGTTTCCCTACGTGCACCCTCTTCCGCAGTTCTTCAGATGAGGAGATCAAGATTAAGATTGCTGAACTGATAAAGGTAAAGTTTGCCCCTATGTAAAAGCCATAATTTTACACTTCTAAAAAAGCATTCAGTTCTTTATAAATATTAGATACACCTGAGCTCTCAACATAATCTGTGGTCTGGGGACTTGAAGTAATTCATACTGAAAAACAAGTCAACCCCCTCCACCTTTAAAATCTGTCTTTTATTGTAAATGTGTTTCCATGGATTAGAAGAGTTTATCTAAATAGCAAATTCTAACCATATTTCTGTATATTTGACTCAAAATTTATCAAATAATTGTGTATTTAGGCCTTCAATAAATGATAGATCCATTTCAGAAGTTGCATGAGTACCGTGGTCGGTAGGAAGAAATGTGAAACAGTATTTGTTACTTTAAAATCAGCAGAAAAGGATAAATTATTTTGCCTTTCTTTTCACTGACACACAAAGAGTTTTAGATAATTGATGAACTAACCACTTGCAAGAGATTTTGCCACCCTCAGATGACCACATAAATTAGGGAATGCAATAGATACAGTTATCATTTTGAATAGATGACAAACAGGAATGCCAGGAATTAATGTGATTTTTCATAGAGACTTTCTCTGTTATGATCTCTCCTGGCTTTGTTGCCTCTCCTAATCTGCATTGCAGTGGTATTCTCATTGGAAAACACCTTTTTCTCTACGTTACTGTGCCTGATTTTTGGCATCCAGAAAAATCTCAATAGAAAATGCGTAATGAATTTAGAGGCATGCAGTTCTGGGAAGGAGATATGATGAGTTTGTGTTACAGGCAGATAAATTCCTATTTAAGATCATTACAGAGGGCTTAATCTTTTCCTGTACACATGTGCCATTTAGTCTCTATGAAAAACTAGTAATTTACAAAGGTTAAGACTTTGGAGAATGAGTACAATGGATACCTTTAACAACAGTTATAAGGGACCTGGTGAACCCCCAAAGTGTCTGCAATGAGGGGCTGACATTCAGAGCTCAGGAAGGTGCTCAGGACAGGGGACATTTAGCAGCATGGTCAGAGCTGAGAGAAGTATATTACAAACTCCAGCTACAGTAGCATGTTCTGGGACATGATCCAGGCACAATTACAACTTCTAGGAGGGAAAATAAGATCTGTTAGGTATATACCTTTAGCTAAAAAGCTCAATAACTTGATCATTACCTTTCTATGCTTTGGGGCTGGCTTTGCACTGGCTGCTGAGCTCTGTGTTGTTGCACTTTTGCTGAACCTGAGCAGGCTAAATGACAAAAATCTCTTTAACCTAAAATCACAAGAGCAATAACCTGTGCTGGTATGATAATATTATGATATAAATGCACTTTTGAAAAGGTTGTAGTCTCAGGTGGTTTAATCTCTGGCTATTCTTTTTCCCATCTAGGATGGTTTGTAGGGCATCCACGATTGTGTTTTCCAGGCTTTTTCACCAGGGAAATAAAAGACAGAATTCTGACAGCACATACTCAAAGCATTGTGCAGACATTAATTAACAAGCAAGAGAAAGTGGTGAAAAGTTTCAATGCTTCTGTCTTGCCTTGAAAACCTGAGCAGAATGGCCCAAGCTTCGATGGAGTAGCCAACTATAAATGCCAACCGGGAACAGCATGACAGTGGCTCAGACTCCAAGTCTGCAGTCAAACTGTCAGTGGCATCTAATTAGAAGAGTTCTAGATCAAGAATAAAATGTGTTTGACTCTTTATAAATATGATGTGTAAAAATGTTACATAATGACATGCTGCTGCTCTACATCCCCCTTAATGTTTTGACAAGGGGCGTCAAGTAGTGAAAAACTGCAAAGTGCCAAAGTATTTCAGCTACTGCGTGCTAGTGGCTGAATTCTCCATTTCAATTTCTTATGTGCCAGGGTCCAGAAATGGGCCAGGCTCTGGGGATAAGTGAAGGTTGTTCAGTTTAATGAGCTGTTAGATTTTTTATTTTTTTAACAGAAATTGGAATATGTATAACATGTTAGAGAGTAGACTTCAACTGACAGAGGCAGTCGAAATGTATCTGCGGGGGACCCAAGCCCGGAGCTACTTCTGCAGAATGCCTTCTTTATTCCTAGGCACATTGTTTAAACCAAAATCCCTACTGTTGGCTCTTAAATGTGCGTTTCATGCTTTCTGGATGCTTGGCATAGAATCTGCAGGTCCTCTGCCTTGAGACCTTACAAGCAAAATTGATTATCAGAATCATTCCTTCAAGAAAACAATGAAGTTAAGGAAACAGATGCACTTTATAAGTGGCCTTTTTTCTTACTCCTGGGAGAAATTATGCTTTGCATAACTCACTGGTAAACTGGAGTTTCAATATACCCCAATCTACAGTGAATTTTTGGCATTGTAAAAGTTAGAATCATAGTTCTGTTCTGCTCCTTTAGTAGCTGAAACAAAGAGGCATTCAGTTAAAACCTGTGCTGTTCTTCAAAAATCCTTCTTCTTTTAACTAACAATAGATCAAATCTGAAATTAATAAACTGTTGCCTTAGGTACCAAGATTATGCAACTAAAATAAGTGAGGTAAAACCAGGTCAACCATTGCCTCACCTTCTCCTCTAAATACTGTAATCTCTTTGTCTAACAGAAATGCTATGCACAAAAACTCAATAGTCACTGTGAAACCCATGGATGATACGAAGAAGAAGCACTGTGAAAATGCTGGGAAGAAATCAATCACTGTCTTCAGAGCAAAGTCTGAATATTGTACAGTGAATTAAGCTTGAGAAAATTGAATGAAATAAAAAAACCCGAAGTATTGTCTTGCTGTTCATCAGTAACTGACTTTCCAGTGTGCTCTCTAAACAAACCTGGGACCTTGTAGAAAAACAGTCATGAGTTAAAATAAAAGAAACAGGAGGGGCAAGTAGATGTTTTGTGGCTTTCTTCCTAAGGTTTAAAGAATTATGTTTATAAATGTGAATTTAGTTAAAATATTTTTTTTACAGCTATTCAGTGCATGCAATATATAAAGGTGCTTTTCCTATGATTATATTTATTCATCATGAAATACTTTCTGGTGAATTGCTGGAAAATGTAACTGATGCAAGAATATTAATACATTAGTAATTTAGGTATTGAAGAGGCTGAGATGCAGGTGGCTATGTCCATGGAATATAAATGCCAGCTAATGCAGCACAAAAGTGCAGAGTGACTAACTAAAATTACCTAACTGTTACAAACTGGTCTCCACAGCTATAAAGCAAAGATCTGGGTCTTTGCTCATTTGTGTGAGTTTTATGCTTTGGGAGCTGCTAATTTACACAGATGTCAGAGAAAGGAGAATCAGCCCAATTATAGTCTGAATTTATTGTGCCATCACATTAGCCAATTTAGCTATTTCAGTGATGACCACATCATTAACATCTTTTCAGGACAGCGATAACGGAGTCATTTTTATTGCTGTAATTAATATTGATGGGAGCGAAACAAGCAATATAGGTACTTGACTCATATATATTGCAAAAAAGTATTGCAAATGTAAGTAACTTCCCGGTAATTTTTTCCTGTTATTGTTCGTTATGCAAACTCATACTTGTCAAAGTTATTTCAGGTAATTCCATATAATTTATGCTGAAATATATAAAAAAAATTCCTCAACATAAATTTCAGCTGTAGCACAAAAATCTTTCATGAGTCACAGAGAAGTAACCCTGTCATCTGTCTTAGATAAAACATCTAACTATTAGAGTTTCAGGCTTCCCTAAGGAAACTTATGACAGAATAATAAAACTATAAAGAAGGAAAAATATACCAAACATTCATTTTGGGGTAATCCCCAAAGAAGAAATGTCCTTCACCTGCAAAATATTATCGAGCAGGAAAACAGAGGGAGGGAAGGTTATGTTTTTGTATTACTCTAAGAAAATAAAGGAAGTTGGGAGAAGACTTTGGTCATAATTTACTTTTATAACATTGAATCATAGATCATCTGTACCTTGCTACTTCTGTCTCTCACAAAAAAGGAGAGACTTTTTAGAATAATTTTTAAATTCTATAATTCCTCTCATAAGTTTCAAGCAAATTTACAGCTGCCTGATGTAAAATATGATAGAAAATCCATGATTTAGAAAACAAGAGATTTTTTTTCAATGGGCTCATTCTGTATTTCCATGGCACTACAAAATTGCCCAATGAAGGCTATAAGACTGACTTTGTCTAAGTCAGAACTAGACAGCCCAAATTCTAACTTGCCAACACACATGTACATTCATAGAAATATTGAAATTATCAGTTTGT
The DNA here is from genome assembly GCF_901933205.1 of Camarhynchus parvulus. Classification (NCBI taxonomy): domain Eukaryota; kingdom Metazoa; phylum Chordata; class Aves; order Passeriformes; family Thraupidae; genus Camarhynchus; species Camarhynchus parvulus. The sequence continues at coordinate 65,371,119 of NC_044586.1, forward strand.
AACCCATTCAAACTACTTTCCATTTGGATCCTGTGCTTAATACAATTGCTATTTCTTTCTATCTAAGAGCTTCTTTTATATCCTTGTATTGGTACCTGGCATCTGTTTGAAAATATTGTCAAAAATTTCAGAGAGTATATTTAAAAATGTTTTTAAAAATCGGACTGATCCACAGCTTGTTCATGGCTGCATAAAAATACAGCTTGTTCCACCATTTTATATCAGTCAAGGCTCAGAGACTGAACCTCAGTTTTTGCAAGAGGCTTTGAGAGAGGAAGATCTTTTTAACCATAAAGGGCCATGGCCTAACTTGCTGAAAAAGAGAAATCAATTTTTGTAGGGAAATAACTCCCCTATAAACCCCAAAACCTGCTTATAAGAGAGCTTCTATGTGTTTTTCCTTGTATGTGTTTATTTCCCTTTTCAAATACAGCAGCAAGTGGCTATTTTAATATGGAAATTCAAGCATTTTGAAGAGAAAATTTACAAATCCCTCTGCATTTTCTGCTGTACTTTCCTTTTGAATAAACACTAAGTGAAAAAAATAAAAATATTTGGAACTGCAATTCTCTAGGAAAAGAGCAGAAATTATCAATGATTTAACCAGCTCTGAGCTATTAAACTGGATTTTGTAAGGAAGGAAGCAAATTCACCATCATTATTTATAGGAACATTCCAGGATAAATGCCTTTTACACTTAAAAAGAATTTCTGTATTTTTCAGACTTTTATTTTCCTGGACTAACTTTTGCAACAGAGGACAATTTATTCACATAATTTCCAGTGGAACAGAAACCGTCTGGGTATGGTTTAAAATTTGTTAGGATGCCCACAAATAGGATAGGAATAGCAATTCCAGTTTAACGTAAAAACTTTCCCCTAGTTTGGACTGAAGTAGATGTCCTGCTCTCCAATGATCTATGTTGTCAAAAATATTTTCTTTTTTTTCCCATTTCTTATTGGCTTTGTTTTCTTCTTCAGTTTTAAATTGTGAGACAAATAAAACTGGTGGGGAAAGAATCAGATAGAGCAAGATTTTATTTCAAAGCCAATGACAAAAAGTTTTAAACTAAACTGGAGTAAAGTAGATAATACCAGAGAGATGATTAAAATTGGGGAAAAAATTGCATGAAAAAAGGCTAAAAAGATATTAAAGTTTTAGGTGCCAAGTTTCAGAATTCATGTATTTTTCAGCTAAGATTATTCTTACTGCTTGCTTTATTTCCATCCTACAAGACTGTCTCCCCAAGTGGTTCAAAATGGTATAATGCTTTAAAATGTACATAATGTTTTATCTATATGTGATTTAAATAACATTATGACCATTACAAATGATCCTGGTAGCTGCTATAACTGGGTTTTATGTTTGTCATAAATTTTTAACACATAAGAAAATGAATCAAAATGTATCTCCCCTATGGTCATTAAATAATAAGTCTGCATTGCCTATCATACTTAGGTATCCTATTTTAAAACCTTGTGAAGAAAAGGGATGTAATTAGGCTGATGGATATTTTTGATAAGGGAATAGTAATGTCTTTTTCAATGATAATGCAAAAGGGTGAAATTCCATCTAGTCATTCTGCTGACTTTTATTACACAGGCATTACATAAATGCAATTTGGGGAAATGAACTGAAGGAGACTCAAGTGAATATTTGGAGAAAATTAGGTGATCAATGTGGTGACAAGAGGTAAAGACATGGTTGATGGCTCAAATGCTTTCCCATGCTGAGGTGAAGACAATGCAAACAGAGTCTGAAAAAATGGGATGGAGGACTACATGGTCTCTCTCTTTCCTCACTACTCACATTGAAAACATCTTTATGTGCCAATTTCAATAAATAATTTGAGTGCAGTATGAGTTTCAACACTTTCTCAATATCTTTTAAGTTCTGTAAAAATCCCTGGAGCAAGGTGGAATTTATTCATGTTGACACCTACAAGTTTCAGTGATTTGGGTGGACACAGTTCACTACAGCTCTTTAAAGACCATTGTAATTTCTATGGCACTTAAATCCAACTTTTAAAAAGCAAAATACCCACCTATTTACAGTAGGATACCTTCACTTTAGCTGCCTCTGTGGTGTTCAGATCTGGCATTGTGGGACCTCACCTGAAAATGCACCTTGAGTTTTGGTGCTGGCAGGGCTGGATAAGTGAGGCAAGTGCAGCGCCACTACATTTAGAGACTGTGGATTTTTCAAAATATTTAGGGTGGAACATCCTCGTCTGACAAGAGTCAAAAGAATTCATAGAGTTATAGAATCACAGAACGGTTTGATCTAGAAAAGACAATGAAAAGATCATCTACTCCACCCCCCCTGCCACGGACAGGAGCACCTTTCCACATTTCACTAAATCAGGTTGCTCAAAGACCCACACAGTCTGACCATGACCACTGAGGAATAATCCATAACTGAACAACCAGTTCCATTGTTTTCTTACCCTTACTGTGAAGTATTCACACTTTATATTCCATTTAAATAGTGACCTTCTTTCATGTTAGCACACTCATTATGTTCAAAATCATTTTATACATGGGCTAGGTTACAAAAATGACTGCTGAGAAATGGAGGATCCAACCAGATAAATGTTCACTGAGTTCTGATAATACCTAAGCTCTTGCTCAGGCTTGTTTTCATCTGTAGAAGTTGGAATGAATAATTGAGTCAAGAAACAAACAGTGGGTTTTACAATGTTTTTGTGCTTTAAGTAACTCAATTAGTTTTCACAAATTGCTCCAAATTAAATAGAAAGAAAAAAAAAAAACAACAACACATCAGCTGTGTGCAGACAATTACATAAATCGCTTGGTTTAAAAAATAATCTTGTCCAGACATTTCTCTGCTGAATTTAGCAGGAGATTTTCTACCTCCACCATTGTGAAGTAGGTAGAATTTTAAAATTCCCACATTGAAAGATGGAGAAGCTGGGCCAGGGAGGTAATTTTTTAAATACATGCCTGGGACATGAGACATATCAGTGATGTAGTGTTTAAAAAGAATGAATTCTCTTCGCAGTCAGTGGAGAGAAAATGGCATTCAAGAGACATTTCAGCCTAAAACAGGTAACTAACTCAGGTCAGATGAATCACCCTTTGAGGCATCTTCTTCTTTCATTCACAATGAATGAACATCCTGCCTACGCTGAGTAGTTCAGAAGTCAGTGACTAATTTTTAAATGCCTAAAATTTAGTGCAATGGATTCCACCCTCGTGGCCAAAGATTGATTAAAAAAACCCAACCAAAAACTCCTAATGTCTTCTTAAGCTATATATCTTTGTAAATGGAACAAAGAAGGATTTGAAAATTGCTCTTGATTTCTCAGAATCAAAATAACTGAAAAGATTCACTCAAACCTATCAGTCTTTTTTGGTGCTTTATTCATTTAGATAACAGGAGAAACTGTTCTAAAGAAACATGAAATGCCATTAAAGAAAATAATGTCCTAAAATGCAATGAGGCTCTGGGCAAATTTTAACTCTCAGAGGCAGAAAAATGTAAAATAAGAAAACACGTGTCTTCAGTAAACACTCATGCAGCAAGTGGATACCCTGAAATAACTAAATTAAGAGATATGTGCTGGAATTAGATAGAGGATACCCAACCTCATAGAAGTGCTACTATTCTAGCTTTGAAAAACAAGGCAAATTTATATTTTGTACATTTGTAAAGGTAAGGTTGTTTGTTATACAAATCAAGGAGTTGTTGTCCAGACATTCCTCATTCTAGGTTAATACACTGTTAAAGAAAAAAAGGAACAGATTTGAAAGTCTTGTAAAAATTACTAGAAAATAATATTATTACCAAAATAATGTCTATAGTGGTTTCTGCTGAGACAAAATTTAATATTCAATAATTAGATTTTTTTTTTCTCAGAAAAACCATAGAACTTAGTATCTGGACAGAAATTTTTTCTACACTCGACTTTTTAAAATTTCAAATAATTTCTGTGATTCTCAATGAATGAATGGCTGAGTTGATAATGAGGGATGTAGCACCCGGGGACAGGAGCATGAGCTGTCCCTGGTTGGAGGGGTAGTGCAGGATTTGGGGTCCATGGGCACCTCGGTGGTACTGCAAGAAAGAACTTACAGTGCAATGGCTCCACACCATAGTCTGCAATGGAGAAGTGGAGCAAGGCAGGACCTCAAATTACAGGGCAGAAACTCTCATTAGTCCCCCGTCATGCAGAGAACAGCAGGTTTTACATCCAGATTTATTAGGAAAAGACCTTGGGATTTGTAATGTGGGGTTATTAGCAGTGGACTAACATGTAGGACCAATTTTATTTTCATTTCCACTCATGTGCTTAAAGTGCTTCTAATTTGCAGCAGAATAACTAATATTTGACACTGAGCTTCTTTGAGATCATAAGAAAAAGGACAGTAATTTTTTCCTGCATTACCCTTATTCAGTAGATTCTAATTATGACTCTTGACTACCTTGTAATGAAGTCCATGCAATTCTGTAGAACAAACTCATCAGTGGAAAATTAGAGCTTTAATTCGTGTATACTTTCTTTGAGATGTGGAGTTACTTTGGGATTCTTCAATTCTCTCCTATTAAGTCTTTACACATAAAACTTAAATTAAAAATTTGAAAGCCTTTTGGAATTCATCCTTTTAATGACAAACAGCTGAAAATGAGGAAAATTACAATGATTTGCTTTGGACACATTTCTGACACTGGTTTTTGACAACATTTTCTCTAGTTTTAATATCTCAAATGGAGACAGTGGGGACACATAAGAAGGCATTTTTCCATTGAAATAATTTATTGTATTAAGAAAAAGGCAGCTGATATCAGAACTGCTCTTCCTTTCATTGTCCCTCTTTCAGTGCCAATTTCAACAACATTTAAAATATTTCTTTTAAACCCAAAGGATGTTAAAAAGCAAGCAGATAAAGATCATTTGATTTTTTATAATTTCTTGAAGTAATTTTTCACTTATTTGTTCAAGGCAGATATTTGCTCACTATTTTTTAGACTTTTAACAGATTTCTTTTCACTTGGGGATTCCAAATGTTCTTCTCAACTTTCAGCTGTACTCTCCCTGACTCTGACAATAGAGGGATGACTATAACCAGTGCCTCAGAAACATTTTTATTCCCAACATCCAGTGAAACAAATTAGAATGAAACTGAAAATTAGCGTCAAATGTAAGAACACACACTCAAGATGAGCATCACTCTGATTCCTCACGTGCATTTTTTTTATTAGACATGTGTCAAGTTAAAAGAGTGGAGACTTGCAATTCAGCACTGCAAGTGCAAGCCTGAAGTCCCACTTGATCTGTGAAAGTACCTGTGATTAAGCACTAAATTGGATGCTCAGAATACCCAGGTGTGACTCCAGGTCATTAGTTTTCAGTCATTCACTGGATCACTTTGTTCTCAGGTCACCTGCATGGAATAAGTAAGTCTATAAATATTTAGATTTTTAAAATCTGCTCGCGCCTCTGTCTCCACTAAATAATTCCCAGCATACCTGGCAGTCTCTGAGCTGTCTCCAAAGCTGCCACCACTTTGGCAGGGCTCAATGTTTGACTGCCAGGTCTGCCCAGGACACATCAGCAGAGCTTTCCTCCATCGTGCATCTCTTGGGGGGGCAGTGTGATGAGCACACTCAGAATGAGAACACTGATTTTCTTTTTCAGAGCTGATGATAGGCATTTTTCTGCAAAATATCAGGAGAAAGAGGAGGAGGCAGAAGAGGAGGAGGAGGAGGAGGAGGTGACACCTACTTTTATAGAGGGTGCAGAAAGATGTGCAAGACTTCTGAAAGCAGAAGGCTGGCATGAGTCAGAATCTCTTGGGGTGCCACCCTGGAGCTGAGACCCCTCTGTTTCTGCTTCAGGGGCTGTTGATGCAATTTATCCAGTGCTTACTGTAAAATGCATAGACAGGGAAATTACAGGATCATAGAAGCATAGAAAACACTGAGTTGGAAGGGGCCCATCAGGATTATTGTCCCCAGCTCCTGGCCCTGCACAGGACACCACAAAGGTCACACCCTGTGCCTGAAGGTATTGCCCAAATGCTCCTTGAACTCTCTTGTGCTTGGTGCTGTGGCCACTTCCCTGGGGAGTTGTTCCAGTGCCCAACCAAAATATTTTCTTGATACTCAACCTAAATCTCCCCTGACACAGCTTCAGGCCATTCCTTTGTCCTGTCACTGGTCACAGGAGTGTAAAGATTGGTACCTTCCAGTCATCCTGCAGGACATCACTGTGCTGAAGGCACCAGGACATTGTGTCACATTGTTCTTTCCTCTGTGGGTCTGTGATGGGAGTTACATTTGGTTTAACTGTGCTTTACCTTTATGCACCAGTTTTATGTAGGTTGGGGCCCTCTGAAATTGCAGAAAGTTTTTCCCCATCGAGGAAACATTTTCAGTATCCTGCCATCACTACCGAAAATAATTAAGAGGAGAAAAAAAGCTTGTCTTACTCCTGCTTCACAACAACTTTGATGCTGAAGAAGGGATTTCTTGAGAATACCTAATTAAAAATAGCGGAAAAGGGCAATGAATGAATTATCCCTCTAGTTTTATGAAGTCAAAAAATAATCAGTGCCAAATTAAGAAGTTATCTTTTGTATAATTTTATAATTATAGGGGAGAATTTCAGCAGCCTGCCCCTGGCATCAACTTTGTCTGTTATTTCATCACTTAGACTTTAACACTCTTTTCTTTCCTATGCTAAACAGTCAGGGATTTTTCTCATTTTGGAAGACAATCAGCAAAGCTGGTAAGAGGGAAGCTGCAAATTTTTCAGAAATAATGAGTAGAGAATTTATGCATTGTCTAGGCCCTACAGTGCATGAATGAGGCTTTCAATCTCCTTGCTTTTGCAAGATATTTTTTGTTTGGTTTCACTAAACAACTCAACCCAAATGACAAAGATTACTCCAGAGGAGATCTATGTTCTGCCACATATGCAAGTCCATGAACACACATTAAAAGCATATGTGTGAGATTTTAAATCTTCTTTTCTCACCTTTGACCAGCTTTAGTCCATTTTTATGGACTTCTCATCCTGGGATCCCCATCTTCTGATCATAGTCTCCAGCATTTGGACTCCAAACACACCTTCCACTCACATCTGTTCACACTCAGCGCAGAAACTGCTGCTTTTCTCCAGCACTGGTGCCAAGCTCATCACATCTTGGGTTTGTTTCTGCATCTGGAACAGGAAACCTAAATTTCAGCTCTGTCTGGGCTGTTGTGAGCAGTGCTGGCTGCGTAAGTGAGATCTGATGCTAAAAACAGAGGCAAGTCAGAGAGAGCTGGTGTTGTGGTGCTCACTGCACAAAGGCTTAACACGAGATGAGGGAAGGAAGTTGCTACAGGAAGCCTGGAGTTATTTTCTGCATGACACTGAAGGGTTTTATACACCACTGGTCTTTGCTTGGAAGTTCTTGAATTATAGCCAAGTGAGTTATGAGATCTTACTAATATGCAGAGCCAAATAGCTCAAACAAAGCTATTATGGTAAAATGAAACATTTAACTTTATTTACCAAGATTCTATACATTAAACTCTAGAAATGCCTTTTGAAAAGATGTACTTGGGTGTGTTGCCAGTATTACTATGTCAAATCTTTTTCATGGATCTCTTGAATTTTTACACTCCTATGGACAAAATGTTGAACCACACTACATTGGCCACACCAGGCTGTGTGCCACTGCAGCACACAATAAATATTTTGGAAACTGACACCAGATGCATTAGTCTGACTTCAAAACAATTCTGTTTTGTAAATGAAGCTCACTTTTTATCATTAGGTGACCATAAAATGGATGGAAATCAGCAGCTGAAAACAATTCAGAAGACAGCTCTCATTTTCAAAATGTGCTCACCAAATGAGATGCTTTGCCCATACACAAAACCAGGTTAAGTAGGGGCAAGATAAATGAGATTAATGTTATTTGAATTTTTGAATCGTGGTGAATCCTGGAGTTCCTTTGAGATCAAGACCCCTTTCTGTGCATAAAACATTCTCCACTATGGAGAATTTACAGATTAAGCAGAAAAGACTTCAAAAAAAAAAACAAAACCAACCAACCAAAAAAAAAAAAAAAGAGAAATTGTTTTGGACCTGGGAAAATAGCTGGAACAACCTTTGAAGGCTTCACAGTTATCTGGCAGGAAACCTTGGAAGCCAGTTCCAATGCTCCTAAATTTCCAAACCACTGTCCTGTCATCCAGAGCATAAATATCAATTTTATTACCATACCAGCCATGTACCACTGCCATTTGCTGGCTGCCGTGCACACACGATGACAAAGAAATTAATGGAGTAGAATTTTTGTGCCAGAGCTAAAAATTCTGTGTCTGCCTGACCCCCACAGCTCCTTCACCAGTTTTTCTCCGTAGATGTTACGTGAGTAGATGAAGAGTAAAGTGGTTTCTCAAAAACTCAAATAATTCCCTAGTCTACCAGTCCAAATGTTAAGTTCCCAATTAGACATTTTAGTTTTAAAATGGCTGGGTGTGGGGTTTTGCATTGTTTGGGGGTTTTTGTTTGTTTGTTTGTTATCATTGGTTGGATTAGTTTGTTTTATCTGTTATTGTTTTTAGAGTATTTTTTTGTTTTCTTGTTTGAGTTTTTTTTTATTGAGGTTTTTGTGGGGTTTTGTTGTTTGTTTTCTGTAGGTTTTTTGTTTTCTTGGTTGGTCTGGTTTTTTGGTTTTATTTTTAGTTTTGTTTTGGGCTTTTTGTGTTTATTTTTTTTGTGCCATTCCATTTTGGGGTTTGTTTGTTTGTTTCTTTGTTTCGGGCTTTTTTTGTTGGTTTTTGGGTGTTTTTTGGGTTTTTTGGTTAGTTTTGATTTCTTGATTTTGTTTTTGTTTTTTGTTTTTTTTTTTTTTTTTGTTTTGTTTTGTGTTTGTTTTATTTTTTTTGTTTTTTTTTTTGAGGTTTTTCTTTTCTTTTCCCTGGACATATCCTAATTATTTTGTTTTATTTTGATGTACATGCTCAGCAATAAATTTTTCATGTTTTTCATGCTTTTCATCCTTCCAGCACAGAAAAGAATTATAGCAACAGAAGCCAAATTCAGATTCAAGAAACTAAGGATTCATGAAAGATAAGACATTATTCCTGATATTGCCATGTACCTGTGGGGGGAAAAAAAATATGAGAATGATAAAGCACTAGAACTCGTTGCCCAGAGAAGTTGTGGATGTTCCATCCCTGGAAATGTTCAAGGCCAGGCTGGATGGGGCTCTGAGCAACCTGAAATAGTGGAAGGTGTCTCTGTCCATGGCAGAGGGCTGGAACTACCTGATTGGGGTGAAGTTAATGTCTAGACTTCATCCAATGTATTGGGTAGACCTCTGTAGGATAGTAGAGAATTATATATTTATTTTATGTGTTCATATATTGATATGACTAGCAAATGCATAGTCATATCAATATATGAACACATAAAATAAACATATAATTCTCAAAAATGAGAAATGATAAACAGATATCAATGGTTAACTGAGGTTATCAGGGGTGATCACAACAGCCTAAATGCTTTGCAATATGAAATCCCAAGTAGATTCTCCCTATGAGTAACAACTGGTTCCCCTTCTGGCTCCTGATGTCACTGAGGGATGGCTGTAGCAATGAAGGATGTGTTGTGTTCAGTCTGGTTTGAGCTTTATCTACAGTAGGCTTAATTAAGATCCAGTGACAGAACCTCTCACTGGAGGCAATACAGCAGTCAGGGTGAACACAGCTTGGCACTCCTGAATGGATGTGTCAATCTGGCATCTCCCTGTGCATAACACACACACATTTATCCTTGAGATAACTCAGTGGTAATAAAAATTGATCCCAATAAGCTTTTAAGGTTATTTTCCATAGTCAAATCATATTTGTTTTATTAGTATTTGTAAAGAACTGTGAAAGATCTGCAAAAAAGATGCAGAAGATATGCAAAAATATCTTTGCAATTTTGTGTGGATTAATGATTAATTTTGAACATCTTGGCTCTTCTCTGTCAAGCGTCACTTTAAACATACATTTAGGTGATTAATTAATTACCATAATCTCATCATTCGTGCATCATTTTGATATGCAGTGATCTGATCAATTTTATACTATGAAGTAAATTACACCTGTTCCTAAATAACACTTTTAATACATATTAAGACCAAGGGGCTGACACAATTCTAGTTTTTAGTTCTATGCACTAATTAAATTTGTTCAGCTCAAACTTAAACATCTGTGTCTGACTAGAAGATTATTTCTTTCCAGGTAATTTTTAAGGGGCAAGGAGCTAGAACGGGAATGAAGGGGAAGTTACAGAAAGGGAATCTGATGATTAAAACAAAATTAGCCGTGTTTTTTTTTCCTGTAGGGTTAACCCAGGAGGTGTCACTGTGGACTAGAATAGCTGAGCTGGTGTGATTTATTCCTGTGTGTTGCAGGAGGAAGGGAAGGTTTGATCTGGTGCCGCTGTGGAGACAGGAGGAGCAGCACCAGCCACAGAGTAATGACACCAGTGGGTGAATTCAACAAGCAGAGAAAATGTGTCTGCTTATGAGTGACAGGGCAGACACAGCTCCTTTCTCACAGTTAATGTTGCTGTTACCCAGCATTTCCATCTCTGCAGCTGACTGAGCAGAGATGTGACTGAATTTCCTTCCCAGGGCCCGAGTGCTTTCCTTATGAGCTGTGTGTGTGAATACCTCTGAGAAACTCTGGCTCTGCGTGGCTGGCTGGTGGCTCTCTGCTGGCAGAGGGTCCTGAGCCTGCCCCTGACCCCTTTTATATCTGCACCCTTCTCAATTTATTATACCCAGCATTCCCAGGACTGAGCTTCCAACAGTTTTAAACTCAGAGTCGTAGAAAGGTTTCTGAATACAAAAGACAAAACACACAGGTCAGTCTGGACCCTACATTTGATGTCAAGAGCATCCCAAAGCATGAGAGACTTAGAGACTGTGTCTCAGCCAGGGAACTAAAATAGTGGCTGATTTTATATGGGTTACAGCTCCAGCACTGGTTTCCTATAAATAACTCACAGATGTCATTTGAATTACAGTCTTCAGCAAATAAGGGGGCTGCAGGCATACCCAGGAGCCTGTTAACAAGATGACAAGCTTCAGGCATCTAATTGCTTTAGCTCATCACCAGTAAGACACTTGCAGTCCTACAGCTAATCTGACCAGCAATTGACTGAAAATTGAATCTAAACCAGGAGGGTTATTTAACTGACTTCAAAGGCCTGCCCACTTCCAAAAAGAAACCCCAACCTTCTATCTGTTCAGCCAGCTGCTCTGCAAGAGAGCCAAAAGCTTTTGTGAATTTTCTTAGCACTTCTTCCTTAGCACCTGATGTCTGCACAGAACAGTCCAAATATATGAAGCTAATTGCATTTCCAAATGCGATGCAGACAGATTACTAAAATATCTTCCAAAAAAACAAAGCAAACCACCACCAGACCTTGTTCTCCTCCAGTTCTAAGAGGCAGAATAAAGGGACAGGACCAAACATGCATAATCCAACATTTTGTTATATTATAGTGGCTCGAATTACTTGCATTGATCTAGAAGCCTAAACTGTATCAAGCAGGATTGACATTTCAGGAGTGTGTGCTCTTTTTCTCTGGAAAATAACACTAAAATATTATCTTGAAACCATGAATAAAGAACTGAGTGTATCTTCTTGCACAGATGTGACAGGGATGCTTTGAAGCCAAAGTCATATAGATATGGGGCAGCGAGGAAAGGCAAATAAGCTTCCTATTTCCATATACTGCTGGAGGAGGCTCAAGTCTGCAGCTTCAGCCCTGTCCTAATAGCACTGATCTCATGGGATATTCTCCCCATCAGTGGGATCACTCAGAGAAGAGGACACAGCCCAACTGCTTCCCAGTATTTTAAAATAATAATAAACTCACATAATGTGCTGCTGAAAATACTGTATGTTTTGAAACTTTTAAGGATAAATGTAGCAATTTAGTTTTTCCCCACAAGAGTAGGAATTTCCTGCAGTCTAATCCCTTTGTCTTGGGAATTGCTTCTCTTCAGGATAATCAAATGCATTCCTCATTTCCACTGCAAGCACCAGGTTGGGAATGCTAGCCCAGCAGAGTGCCAAGTGTGCATCCAATTTAAACACTTAAGAGGTCCAACTGAAGTGAACTGGACTTTTCAAACACCTCATGCTTATGTGTTAAGAGAATAAGAGCTACTTACAAGGACAAGAATTAGCAGGATCCTTCTCTTAGCCCACATCTTCCTAGCTCCAGCTTTGTCACAAAAAGCAGCTCATCAGATGTGCTCCTTTCATATGGCTGCCCTATTCTTAAAGCTTGAGGAAATTACGCTACAAATTCATTGAAATCCTTTGTTGCTTTCAGTGACCATGTAAACCCTGTTCTCTATTCACAGTGAGGAGCTAAAATGGTAAACATTCTGCCTCAAAGAAATTAAGATATGTAAACACATTCATTCCCCATCAGCAGGCTTAGCCTGTGAACCCAGAGAACATTTATAAATCCATAGAATTGCACAATTGTGTGCTTTCCTTTCCAGCAGTGCAAACTTAGGTTCGCTCATTTTCATCATTCTCAGACACACACAGATATTCAGCACAATGCCTTTGGTACACTGTGCTGCTCTGAGCCTCATTGTCACCTTCCACACTGAGCAGCTGACACTCTTTAGAAAAAGGAAAGGACACAGAAGAAGCTGTAAAATGTTTATAAAGAATGGGTATGGTCAAAACTCTTTGATATAAAAAATAAACCATTATATTTAGTAAATGTTTCACTTGCTGGTAGAAAAGTCTCTTCAGGGCAAGAAGAAAGCAAGAGCCTTTCTCTCTTGCTTGTAGACTTCAATGGAAAAAAAGGGAAGAAAGCTTCCTTCAGGTTTTTAAAGTTCCTAATAAGAAGTGTTTGAATGTCTATTGTAATTTGAACAAATGTCTTATTGTCTAAATAAAACAGACTCCACAAGAAACACTTCCTCTATTATGGATTTTTCAAACGCTGAAGGTGATTTTTCCCCTCTCTTGCCTGTATCTGTTGTCCTTCCTTCAATATTAATACTGACACTTCTCTATTAACTCATTAAGCACTTGTGACACTGGATACAAAGACTCCATAATTACTATCCCTGCAATTCCACTTGAAGATTTCCACCAAGGCTGAAGTGTCTTGTTTTAGACACCATACAGACAAAGGAAAAAACAGTCCTTGTCCCAGAGAGCATTGTATTCAAAAGGACAAAGCTGACAAAGCCAACAAAGCAAACAGAGCCAACAAAGAAAGAAAAAAGACTTAAATAGATTTTTCCAAGATCATGCAACAAGGTTGGGTTTCTTGTTTGGGTTTTTGGTTTTTGGGGTTTTTTGGTGTGATTATTTTTTTTGGTTTGTTTTTCTTTTCAGAACGGAGGTCAAACCCAGTTCTGTTGACTTTCCATTAGCTTCTCATCTGCCTCTTCATAATCCTATATAATTAATCTCCATCTATTTCAGAGTGTTTGCACTCTCAGGTCACATTCTTCCAAATGGCTTCTAATGGTCAGGTGACACCTTATGGAGCTGTGACCTGCAAGGGCTGGAAAAAAATAGGGAAGAAAAAATAATTCAAGGAAGTATTAAACTTTGACAGTGTCCAGCCAAAAAAATACACTGTTGTCTTATTATTTTACAAGAAAGAAAGAGTCCATCTCTTAAATAATAGAAAATCCTAAACCTCTATAAATTTAGCAAAGTGTTCTGCTGCTGTGCTGCTCATCAGCATCACTGCATTGCCATGGGCAGGGGCACAGAGGGAGCTCCAACCTTCAAGGATGTGAGGTCAGCCCTAAAAAAATGTGGAGGTTTTGGAACGAGTATATTGGGACTAGGAGTTTTTGTTCAGCTATATGTTAAGTACAATTTTAAATATTTAGTTCCCTGTTCCCACTGTTTCTAAGCAGATGGGCTGCAGGTTGTAGGTGGCTTTGTGGACATCCCTGTATTTCTGACTCTTCATCCACCATCATTTGTCAAAGAAACTCAGGATAACACTTGTCAAACAAACACCTCTCAGCAACTGGGCAATTAACATTCTTTCCTTACAGCCAGGATCTTTCAGTTTGAGATGCTCATGACCTCACTTTTTCTCCCAGTCTGTGAGGTGAGAGGTACCTGAAACCTGCAGTCAAGCCCTGGGGAATGGCTGGCCATGAGGGAAACACCAGGATGCTTTCCTGTGCCAGAGCATTCAGAGTTAGACCTTCCTTATGTAATTGCAAAATAGGAAAACCAAAATAAACAATAAATTATTATTATTATTATTATTATTATTATTATTATTATTATTAATCACCTACATCATAAAAGTTTCTTTATAATAACAGTCCTCTTTCAGCATGAAAGGCTGAGGGCTGAGGTCTGTGCCCCTGATCTGACAAAGTTTAGGAGCACAAGTTCTTCATCAGTATTTCAGAACGCCATGAGTTGATGGGACTTGCTGAGTGGGGGTGCCCAAAACCTGAAAGTACTGAGCTGATTGTCCCTTGGGTCTTTCTCTTTGAACTAATTCTACTCTTTTGACTCTTTTCTACCTATAGTGGCCCTCCCTTAACTTTATCATTATTCAAAAAATGAGACTAAAAAAAAAAACAAAAACAATTGGATTAATGGGACTGATTGGTTTCCACTTGTTTCCCAAAAGAAGGGAAAGAAAAAAGTACAATTTTGGCTCGGCATCTTTATTTCCTATTTTCTTGAGACTTTTGCTACAAAATAATACCATTGCATATGTTACCATCTGGGGAATGGTAAATCACTGCTTTATGAAGTCCAAAAGTGTTATTATTCAATTTTAGAAAATAGAATTGTAAAATAAAAATCCTTCCCAAGCAAAAGAGCACTGGAATCATTTCTAGAACTCAGTGTAAGTAATACAAGACTTCATTTTGATATACAGGGAAGGGATATTTATAACAGCCTGGCCAGATTGCAAACAGATGTTGGTAGAAACTCAATCTATTATTAAATTAATTTACCTTTTTACCCTCAGGAGACTGTAGAACACAAAACAGATATATTTAATAATAATAAGGTTTTCCAAAAAGGTTCAGCACTGGAGTACATACAGTATGACAGTGCCAGAACCATCTTCTTCTCACAGCTCTGGATATAATTGATTAAATATCCCAGCCCTAAGAGATTCTAGTTGCAGATGGTTTCAGGAGCAAGAGATTGCCTGGGGAGGAACTATGGGAAGTTTATAAGGAGAAAACAGATGAACCAGCAAAGCTGATGTTACCCTTATCCATGTCAATGTCCCAGCTGATGGACAGGTGCAATCCAGTATGGATTGTGATATCCAGGACTAAAAAAGAGGTTTCAAAGGGGTGCCTTGCCTATTGGCACGGGAAAAGATTTGTCTTTGGTCATGGAGTGGGAATGGTGCATGATTCTGTTGAGCATTTCTGGGTGTTTGGGAAGAAATCGCTTCTGGTGAGAAACTGAGCTGCAATTTGTCACTTTTACTGTTCTTTAGGATAAAGTGGAAAAAAATCACGGAAAATTCAAAGGTGTTTAAGGATTGATTTTATGTCTACCAGAATGTGATTGTCAGGTTATAGCAACATTCTTATTGAAGGTGTTCAAGCAATGCTGAAAGAAAATGTAAATATAATGTTTAGTGAACAGCCAGCTTATAGAATTAGACAAGAAACTAGCAAATAATGGTGCATAAGCCTGTTTGCTCAGCTGGCACAAGCCTGGTGTGAGCTGGGCAGCAGAATAAAGCATAGAATGGAGGATCATGTAGGTTGGAAAAGACCTGTCAGATCATTGAGATGAGCCATAAAAGAGACCTTTAATTTAGGAGTAGGGACAGAAATATCTGTTAATGTGCTAGAGCTACAGGTGCCCTGCCTGGGTCATTATGCAACTCAGTAAATAATCCAATAAGGTAGAGACTCCCCTGAGCACTGTGTATTTTCTGACATGCTGGTGTAGCCAGTACAGAGTGGGGTTCACATTTTGGGCACTGCTTGCAGTCTGCATAAATTGGAAAGATTGGATGCCAGGTGCCCACCAAGCCTCTCCATCACTCCATTCCCCCTTCTGAGCTGGACAGGGCAGAGAAAATAAGATGGGAGACAGCTTGTAGGTTGAGATGTTTACTGAAATTCAGATAAATTTACTAAAGCAAAAATGAAAGGTTGTGCATGCACAGGAAAAGCAGGGGGGGAAGCATCAGCAAGTGATGTCTGACCACATCCTGTGAAGTAGGGCTTCATCATGTGGAAGGTGCTCCAGAAGGTAAACACTGTAAATAATAATTTACAATTCCTTTTCTTAGATTTTATGTCAGAGCAGATGTCACATGGAATGTCCCTTGGGTCACTTTGTGTCCTGTCCTGGCTGTGTCCCCTTGCAGGACCTTGTCCACCCCCAGGCTGCAGGTGAAGGGGGAATGTTGGAGCTCTGCCCAGCAGCTCCTAAACACAGGAATATTATCAGCACCTTGCTGGGCACCAGAGCACTGTGAGGGCAGCTGGGGGCAGATGAGCTCCAGCTCAGCCAGGCCCAAAGCTGCTCTGAAAAGCAAAACTCAGCTTGGAGTGATTCTTGCACTCGGGAGTGCTGCTTCCTAAGCAGACGCCTGTTGCAGACATCTTTTATGGAAAATCCTTTCCTTAGGATTTTTCCTCCTGAGAAGCTGAGAGGCCTCAGGAACAAAATGTAAGCAATGGTTATCTGCTGCTGTGGAATGCAACAGGTGGATCTGTGATTGGCCCATGTCAGATGTTTGTAATTAATAGCCAATCACAGCCCAGCTGGCTCGGACAGAGAGCCTGAGCCACAAACCTTTATTATCATTCTTCCTATTCTATTCTTAGCTAGCCTTCTAATTAAATCCTTTCTTCTATTTTTTAGTATAGTTTTAATGTAATATATATTGTAAAATAATAAATCAAACCTTCTGAAACAGAGCCAAATCCTCGTCTCTTCCCTCAACCTGAGACCCCTGTGAACACCGTCACAGTTGCCTAAGGGGAGTGGATGCTTAACCCCAAAATGCCAGTGGGATGGGAGCTCATTTCCAGTTTTACTCAGCTGGATCTTTCAAAACTATTTTATTGATCCCTTGGATTGTGCTAGTTTACAAAGTATGAATGTAAATACCATAGTTGGGACATCTATGCTGCCCTCTGTGGTTTTGCACTTGTAATGTGTTTTGCCAGGAGTCCCTTTAAGAGCTGGAGATTTAATTTGAACTGAGTTCTTGAAAAGTGATACAATGTTTCTGAAGGGCTGTATATGGCAATGCTGCAGGGATGAAAAAAAAATAAAATAAATAGTTTAAAATGTTCTTGGCTAGGAATAGGACAAAAGTGTATTCTGACAAGTAATAAGATTTTAAAGATAACATTTGGGCTGTCAGGAAGGGTTTTTATTTTAATGAAGTGATGACTAGGGGCCAAGCTCATTATTTCTATCTTTCTTACAAGTCTGAGAAAAATCCTTAAGGAAGACAGAAGTGGGAAACTGTTTCCTCTCTTTTCTTCCTGCCAAACAGGGAAGGATGAGAACTGAGCCTTGAGCCAGCTCCCTTCAACCTCTGAGCTCGCTCCAAGAGCTCAGGCCATCAGCTTTATGAAAACCTGGGAGCTGGAAGCACCTCTGGAACCAAAACCTGGTACTCCCATATCCTCCTGCCTAGGCAGAGCATAGAGGGCTTGGAGCCCTGTGCAAGCAGCTTTTCCAGAGAGCCATCACCACCCTTGGCTCCATTCAGACTGGATTAATGGGACATCAGCCACCTGGTGCAGCTTGCACCTCTCTCTCTGTCCCAACGTCCTTTCAGTAGTTGCTTATGTCTTTGTCCTTTCTTTCTTTCTTTCTTTCTTTCTTTTCTTTCTTTCTTTCTTTCTTTTCTTTTCTTTCTTTTCTTTCTTTTCCTTTTCTTTTCTTCCTTTTCTTTTCTTCCTTCTTCCTTCTTCCTTTCTTTTCTTCTTCTTTCTTTCTTTTTTTCTTTCTTTCTTTCTTTTTTCCTTCTTTCTTCCTTTCTTTCTTTCTTTTCTTTCTTTCTTCCTTCCTTCCTTCCTTCCTTCCTTTCCTTCCTTCCTTTCTTTCCTTCCTTTCTTTCTTCCTTCCTTCCTTTCCTTCCTTCCTTTCTTTCTTCTTCCTTCCTTCCTTCCTTCCTTCCTTCCTTCCTTCCTTCCTTCCTTCCTTCCTTCCTTCCTTCCTTCCTTCCTTCCTTCTCCTTCTCCTTTCTTTCCTTCCGCCACTTCCTTCTGCCACTTCCTCCACTTCCTTCCTTTTCTCTGTGCCTGAACTCTGTGAACAGAGCTCCCATGTCCAGCATTGACTGTATTTTGGACTTTTTCATTCCAGCCCTGTGCTCCCAGGACTGATGAGCAGAGCCTGTAGGGTGTTGCAGTGCGACAGTGTTCACAGGGATCCGAGGATCAGGGAAAAGATGAGAATGTTGACTCCATGTTTCAGAAGGTTTGATTTATTATTTCATGATATATTTTATATCAAAACTACACTAAAAGAATAGAAGAAAGAATAGATTTCATTAGAAGGCTAGCTAAGAATAGAAAAAGAAAGAATGATAACAAAGGTTTGTGACTTGGACAGAGAGCCCGAGCCAGCTTACTGTGATTGGCCATTAATTAGCAACAACCACATGAGCCAATCACAGATGCACCTGTTGCATTCCACAGCAGCAGATAATCATTGTTTACATTTTGTTCCTGAGGCCTCTCAGCTTCTCAGGAGAAAAAATCCTAAGGAAAGGATTTTTCATAGAATGTGTCTGTGACATTGCAGTTTGACTTGCACTCATCTGGAGTGAGCTGCTGCTGCCCAGGAGCTGCTTCTTGCACAGATGCCATCCTGGCAGCCCAGAAACACTTCAGACAGTATTGATTATGATCATCAGGAGTAACAATGGGCAGTTCATGGGACTGGGAATGATCTTTATATTTTGAAAATGCTAATTCCTTCTCACTGCCATTGATTAGTGCAGTTTATCAGCTCACTAAGACCCAAAATCTGAATAATCCTCACACAATTTTAGAAGAGGAAACAATAATAAAAGCTTCGTTGTTTCTTCAGAATTGTGGGGTTTTATTTTAATAATGTAATGAGCCCAGGAAGACCTATGTTCCTATTAGAATATAAAATAAACCAAATGGAACCATTTGTAATCAGGACTTTGTCTGAGCAATGTTCTGTCTGTATCACCCACTGCCTGTAAGATTGTGTTCCATTATATTGCAGAGTAATAGGAAAGAAACTGAAACTATTTGCATCAACGATAATGCAACCAATTTTCAAGACTTGCATGTCAAAAATCCATTATTCCAGACATGATTACCTGGAACTGCCAATAACAACTGTCACCAATTACACTTTTTTACAATGTAGCAAGATTTTCAATTCTCTTTCCCCACTCCATCTCTTCTTCCTCTTTCTTTTTGTCTTTTTTTTTTTTTTGTCTCCATCACTTAGATTAGAACATCACATTTAGTACAAGAAGCAGATGCTAATATGGAAAGACAGAACATCTCAATTTTCGCACTGTTAATTCAGCTTACTGAGCCAATTTCACAATTCTCACATTCCTCTAGTCCTAAGAGAAAATGCTAATTTAGATTGTTAAAACTGACACAGGTTAGGGTATAAAGGATAATTAGCATAAGATCCTACACAAAGTGTTTTTAGCACCATTAATCAGCTCCCACCTATGCATACACATTTTTAGACAGAAATGGTGTTGAATAGTTCTGAAAAAAAAGCCCCTAAAATATTCTGTAATCCTTAAAATAAAAACCCTAAACCCCCCTGTAAAATTTGGTTGGAAGCAGTTTCCAGTGAAAGCACCTAGCAAGCAGCTAAAACAGATTTTTATTTTACACATGAGAATTATTAAAACTCATAAAAGCATTCTAGAAAAAAATACTTGCATGATTTTTAAGATTGTAGGGGATATGCTAAAATGCAGGAATATGACAAAATGGTTTAGCTAGTTTTTTCACTTTCTCATCCCAGAAAACTTGGTCAGAGTTACACAAAAGAATGTAATTCTGCATTTCACTCCATTTCATTTATACACATAAATTTCAACCAAATTAGGTTTTCATTAGTACAGACCAGTTTCATTTTCCTCGAAAATACTACTTTGGATGGAAAAATCCAATATAATTTTAGAAAGCTTCATCAAGAAGTATATTCTACATAAAATTTATGTTACAGTTCATATGAATTATTTTTAAGTATATATTATATTATATTATATTATATTATATTATATTATATTATATTATATTATATTATATTATATTATATTATATTATATTATATTATATTATATTATATTATATTATATTATATTATATTATATTATATTATATTATATTATATTATATTATATTATATTATATTATATTATATTATATTATATTATATTATATTATCACCAAAGGGATTATATGAACTACACTGGAAAGAAATCCCAAAATTAATAAATCAAATAAAGATACTAGGAATATTAGGTTAGGAGAGTGGAATTTTACAATTTGGGTGACTGTCTTGTTGATCATTATATCAAGTTCCATAAAAAAACAGTGTCTTTCTTAGTCAGAAAAGCACAGAAGTAAAAATTCCAGCTGCCAAGGACAGAGAGTTTTAGGCATTTTAATGCTAAAGCAGACAAGTCAAGTAATTATTGTCTCTAATTGGCACTTCCACAAGATGTAACAATTTTTACAGTACCCACATACAAGTGGCACTTAAAAAGGTGAGAAATTATTTCCTGCCTTGAGAAAATGAAGAAAAAAAAAAAAAAAGAAAGGAAAAAAGAAAATCACATGCTTTTCTAATCCGAGCTTTGCAGAGGGAAAGACTGGCCAAGCACTTCAAGGTCTGAATCAGCAAATCACTTAAGCACACACTGCATTTTAAGCATGTGCATATTAACACTTGCCTAAAATGCTATTTTTATTCTGTGGCTGGCACTCTTAACTGCTTTATTGGTTCTGTGTGTGCCCAGTTTAGGTGAACATCCAGTTTTGGATGGGATCCAGCTTCAGATTTTGATGATTAATTTTGATTTTGCAGGGGCTTCTGTGGGAGCAAGAAGGATTTACTGCAGTTGCACCATGTAGCACAGACACAGGGCTGATTCAGCTGCCTACCACACATCTAAGGGCACTGCAGGTAACTCGGGTCATCTTGACACCTAATTCCTGCTAAAGAGGGGCCTGAGCCCTGAGTCACATCTGCCAGCCCTACAGATCTCAAGGGGTTGTCATGTTAAGTGTTGGTAGGTACATAATTTAGCAATTCTAAGTTATTTTCCAGTACAGTCAGAAGGGCTTGGATGAGTTTGTCCTTATTCTGACATGTACAGCCAATTCAGAGACCCACTTGGAGCTGCTCCTTCAGGAGGCAAAGGCCCCTGCATGTCATGTGTCATTTCTGTGAGAGCCACAAGAATGTCTTAAAGACACTCGAGCATCTCAAATAATGCTAAATGCCTGTGTGGTCAACAAAACCGAGCTCAAAGATGAGAGTTATACAGCTGGTCCCTCAGTTGACAATCTGAAGAGCTTTATAGGCTCTGTAGACAAATGTCAGAGTTCAGGACATCCCTCTGGCTGTCCTGGATTGCCAGGACCCCTGCCAGGGGGCCCAGAGACCCTGGCACAGAGCCCAAGATACCTGTGATTTTGATTATGACCCATGGAAAAAGTTACCAGCCTTATATGAGGATCTGCAAGCCACAAAAGTATAAGCAGAATAATAATTAGTTTGCCATGATGTGGAAAAATAGATTTTTTGGGGTTTTTAGAATGGGGGTTCAGGGGGCAAGATGGAGGGATCTGGGCGTGTCCAGCCTTTCTCCTTCTTCTTGGCCTCCATCTTCTGCTGTGATGTTGGCACTTTTAGATTGGTTTAGAGTAGAAGCTCACTGTCTGACATAGGTGATAGGTATTGGAAAGTGATTGTAAACATTGTACATGTAGTTTTTTAGTCTAAAAAGATAACATCACCCCAAGGGTGTCCGTGTGCCACTGTCTGACCTGCTGAACAGACCTCAGCAGGCCAGAGAAAGAATTTTATAGACAAGATACAATAAACAACCTTGAGACTGAGAACTGAATAGTTCTGACTCCTTTTTCCACAGCCAGGCTGGGAAAAGAGACTTTCTAACGTGTCTGGGGGTCACTCTGGCCAGCTAAAGCCCCGAGAGACAAAAATGAACCTGTTCAGTTGTGAGCACTACACCTCATCTGATGCTGGATCTGCATCCAGTCCTCAGAGATACATCCACCCACCTGTGAGCAGACATCTGGTGCCATTTCGGGTGCCAGGGGCTGTGCAAGGCATCTGCACAGACCTGGCAAATGTGATGCAGAACCTGAGGGAGACCTGTGACCTTTAGGAATGGTAACTGGAGGCCAGCACACAAGTTCAAGAAAGGAATTGAGTTGAATGCCATATTAACAGGCTTACACTGCAGCATTCATTAATGCACCGAGGTAAATCAGACCTGAGCAATCAATAGCATCACTTTCACCAGAGGTGCAAAATCAGAGAAGGACTCTAGGAGAGGAAAATGTACAAATCAGAGTTCACAAAGTACAATTCACCTCTCCAGCTGTTTGTAGGGTAGGATAGATTTTCATTAGACAAATGTTTCTGGGGAAATAAACATAGATGTAGTTGAAATGATTGAAGGAGTTTTTCACTCTTTTTTATAGCCTACCAAAAGAAACAGATCTCATCTCCCAAACCCAGAAATCTTTATTTATCAGGAGTAATCTATGCTCCAATAGACTTTTTAAATGCCATGCACCTCCTTTGTTCATTGTAAAGAAGCTCTTATTGACCACAAGTTCAGCTTCACAATGGACAGTGCACAAAGAACAGATACTTTATACTGGAACCTTAATAAATATAATTATGAGGTCTGTGCTGAAAGAAAGAATAAATCATCAAACTAATTTACACATTGAAGTTGTTTGTGTGGCAAATAAAGCCAAAGGAGGAAATTCTCAATGTATCCAATGGACACTAGCCTGGCTGGCCCACACAAACCTAAATTTATTTCAATTGCCATGTACATTGGCCCATGATGGAATTAAAAATGAGTACTGTCCAGTCTGTTTCTTTTTGTTTGTTTTTTTTCCCTAGTGAACAGTGAATTTACTGACTTACTGAAAAATAAAGCTTTGAAAAAGAAAAATAAATCTCTGGAAATGCAAGCAAAATCAGTAATTATTTTCAGCCATGAAGGCAATGAAAAAGAGCGTGGGCTCTTTGAGAATGTCATATTATTTATTTTATGATTTAAAAACGCATGGTTTTACTTTCACCAGAATGAACTGACTTCATGTTTTGGAAGATTATCTTGTACTTAAGCAAATCATCTACACTGACAGAAAAAGATCAAGTAATGACATCAACTAACCTTAGAAAGAAAATAAGTAAATTTATGCATTTGTATTGATGAAACACTTGAGCAGAAAAAATTGTGCACTTTTTTTTTAGTTTTGCTGAGACATTTTGCTGTAGTAAATTCCCCCACCTTTTTTGTGTGGTTTGGCTACCAAACAGAAAAGAAACTGAATTATTCACCCAGCTCCAGTGCCAACAAGTATCTCGATTAGTGTTAAGTATTGTAGTTTTTTTTTATTCAGCCATATGTCCACTTTGGCTAGGATTGAGGCCAGCTGCTAATTTTATACAAGACACAAACAGATGCTGGGTAGAAAATCTTGATGTCTCCTTGCCTAAGATTAAAACTATCCATTTACATGGAAAATTCTTCCTTTAGTGATTGCTGCAGGTCAACCATGCCTATGGTAATGACCATTTCAGATAAAACCACCTTTCTAGACCTGCTTTCATGGATGTTTTTCTTTTGACTTCCTCCTACATGGCTCACAGAGGAGGTAAATATCCACAGGTGCATACCTGAGAAACAAGATTTTTTTCATAGACTTTTCACAAGCAACTCCCTGGATTCTGTTTCCAGATGGAATATGAAGGCACTCAGATGCCTTGAATAGATTTTCATATGTGCTGGTCCTTTGCCAACAGAAAGACCTGGAAACAGAAGAGTTCCTGACTGGATGCGGCATCCAGAAATATTAAGCCATTAGGTAGATCAATTTCCTTCTCAGCCACCTGCTTGGGGATTTTGTACAAACATTGCCCCCTGCACACTGTGGTACACAGACCATTTGTTGTCTTGAAAAACTCATCACAAAACTACTTATCCTTGTTTATGTAGACCATAAAACTCTCAAATTCTACTTTTTTCTAGTGCAGGACTATCCTGGGGCTAATTTCCCATTCTCTCTGTTTGAAATCACCTTGTAAAAAAGTCCTTTTTTTTCCCCCCTGCAAAAGCTTAATGCTCAAGCTTCCAGAAGAAACAAGCTATATAATGGTGTTTGGCTTGCATATCTCATAACTAAATGCTAATTTAAACAAAAAAAAAAAACCCTAGATGTGTTTTGGGTATTTTTTTTTGGGAGCGGGCGTTTGTTTGTTTGTTTGGCTTTGGTTTTTTTTTTTGTTTGTTTGTGGGGTTTTTTGGGGTTTTGTTTGGGTTTTTTGTTATTAAAAAAGAGCTACTCTGCTCTGGAGCTGACACTTTTAGGGCTACACTGATGTGTTAATTTCTCTGGAGCTGACACTTTTGGGACTACACTGATGTGCTAATTTCTCATAAGTATGGATTTGGTGCTTATCTCTGTAAAGAATATATAGAATGATAACGTGATTGTGCTTCACTGTATGTTCAGCCTCATGCAAAAGTCAAATCCACTGCCTTTTTCTAAATTACTTCCTCTCTTGATATATGGACCTTATTTACAGCCTCCCTTTGTGCAATCATAACGCCATCACACAGGGCTTAGGTTCTGAAAACCGTAGCAATTGCCTGAAAATTGATTTGATGTCTTTTGCCCATCCGTCCCTCAGGTCCCTCAAGACATTTTAATATGAGCCATGACATTATGATGGATGAAATCTGGCATTTTACTGTAGCAATGCTACTCCCATGTGGAAAATAACAGCTTGTTCAAAGCCCATCTTCCAGCCAGATTTAGGATATACACTAAGCCACATCTTCAGTCTCCCCCTTCTCTCTACTCTTTCACAGTATCCTTTGCAAACAGCTTCATTTTGTACATCAACCTGTCTCAGCAGCAGATTCCTGCTAATCCTTTACACCCTGTGTAGCTACCTCAGAGCTACAGCTACACCCTTTCCCTCCCCAGACTCTCTTGGACAAGCAACACATACAACTAATTCAGCTAATTCACTGGTAACTACCTGAACAGAAAAGGAATCAGGTTAATATGTGGAATTAATTCACTGTAAATCATCTCTGACAGTGTGAAGCTCCTGGTGAACTCTAAGTGCAGTGATAACAGGCTACACACAGACTGAAGCAATGAGCCACTTCTTGTAGATGTTCATGTGCTTAATTTACCCAGCTGAAGTCCAGGCAAGGAAAAGAGGATTTTGACTTCTGGGTTCTGAGGAAAAGTGAACTCATTTTAGATAACTAGAACATTTAGGAATATCTCGTGTTCACCTGGGAAGACCTGTTCTCTCATCAATGGTTGTAATTGCTTATTTTGTTCATAAATAAAGTTGTAATCACACTGGAATCACACTTATTCAAACTTAAATTCCTGAAACCCCAAAGTGGCCATCTATTTTTGTTCATTAAAAAATATGGTATAAATAAGCTGAACCCTGAGTTTCCTCCACTGACAGTGATGGGAATGCAGCATGACTAATTCAGATGTGGATGTCTCTAATGAAAAGGAAGCAGCAATACCAACCAGAACTGCCTTCCAAAACCAGCCAGGAAACCTCAGCAGGAAACAACATTTTTTGCTGCAACGCAAGAATAGTGTAGGAGGCATTGCTCCATTTCTATTTTCACTGGACTTTACATGTTTTTTGTTGATTTGAACTGTTCTCACTCACTGCTGTCTACTGGGAAATGCTGTTAATTTTTAAATAGGAGAAGGAGTGTAGTGCAAAACTATTAGATTCATTTTAAACTGTTGATGTATAAAAGATGAAGGTAAGTATCAAGGAAATTTTGTAAACATTTCTGTGTAGGTTGGTGCTTAGTTGGCCATGGGATTTTGGCACCTAAAATGTCAGGATCTGCCTTCTCTCAGTAATCACAGAGGTGGTCTTCAGGGGAAAAAATGCGTTGTGTCAGGATTTTGAGGGCAGGAATAGCCCTTAGCACCCCTAGATGGGTCCCTCTCCACCCCTGCCTCTATCCTGGGACCTGGGGCCATCACATCGTGTCCCAGTGACAGGTTGGATCACACAGCCCTACCCCACACACCAAATTCCTGCTTTCATTTGACTTCCAGCAAGGATTTGTATCTCCTGCCTAGTGTACACATCCCGAATCTCTCACTGAAGAGATTGTGGAGAAAAAAAAAAGGAGCAGAGTGGCTGAGGAATCCAAGTCAATTAATCCCTTAGTTATGAAGAGGAGAAGAATTGCACCCCACTTTTCCATTTCTGCTGCACATTGCACTCTGAGTCAGCAACTTCCACAAGCAATCTTTTTGAACTCTAAACATTTGTACACAGATTTAAAGTGCAAATGAATATATTTGTATGTGAAGCAGATATTTACGACTTCAGCACTGAAAAATAGGGTTTTCTTGTCTCTTCTGCCTTCTAATGTACACACACTGTGAGACCAAACTTTTCATCATCATATGTTACCTTAACTGACAGTGTCTGTATGGTTCATGGAACATTATTGAATTATGTGTTGGTGGTTGATTTGATATTAAAAAAAAAAAAAGGCAAAAAAAAGCCTGAAAGGCTTTTGCCATTTGTTTCATTCCATTTTTTCCCCCTGTTGCCCTTTAGCAAATTTTTTATTTAGTTTAGCTATTTCATATTCTGGTTTCTCCTCTTCTCTTCTCTTCTCTTCTCTTCTCTTCTCTTCTCTTCTCTTCTCTTCTCTTCTCTTCTCTTCTCTTCTCTTCTCTTCTCTTCTCTTCTCTTCTCTTCTCTTCTCTTCTCTTCTCTTCTCTTCTCTTCTCTTCTCTTCTCTTCTCTTCTCTTCTTCTCTTCTCTTCTTCTCCTTTTCTTCTTCCTTTGACAACCTGAGAAAGTCTTGCAGCTGAATGCAGTATTAATTATATTTCAAAGCAAACCTTTTATTCATTTGGGGACAATCTGTGAAACAGAAATCTGTGACTGAAGCTGCTGCCAAGCCAATTACTGCAAAATAACTCAAATATGTCTTGACAGATTGCAATTTTTCCTATTGTTAGATTGTTTATTTTTTAGATCAAAAGGTTATGCTCACTTAAATTAGACTTGCATTTAAATATTCCATAAGTTTGTGCATGATGGATCTGTAGGTGCATGTAGAGAATAAACAGTGAGGCCACAAATTGCATTCAACTAACAATGAATATTATTGATCTATTTCTACTTCTTTTTTAGAAATCATCTACAAATATACTGTAAGTATCATAGAT
Source organism: Camarhynchus parvulus (assembly GCF_901933205.1). NCBI lineage: Eukaryota > Metazoa > Chordata > Aves > Passeriformes > Thraupidae > Camarhynchus > Camarhynchus parvulus. The sequence goes on from NC_044586.1 coordinate 65,398,640, forward strand.
TCATAAATTCTAGGACTAGAAAGAAAATCACAGTCTAACTTCTTTCATAAGCAGAAGAAATCAAAAAGAGCTTCTTGCTCAGTCATTTTTGCATCAAACATTTTTACAATATATAAAAAATGTGATTTAACATCTTTTAGTAGTGGAAAATCCACTGCTTTCCCAGGTAATTTTTCTAGCAGTTAAGGATGTATTATCATCAAAAGGAAATTTCTACTCTATTTATTTATGTAATTGCCTACTCTTAAAAAAGAACAAAATCCTCCCAGGCCAGACTGTGAATCTTTGCTCAAATGTGAGAATTCCTAAGGATGCCAATGGAATTGATACTTCCAGCAGTGCTTGGTGTAAGCAAAGTGTGTACAACATGCTTTATGGATTTGTTCAGTTTCAAGTTATCTGATGAATATTTTATAGAAATATATAACAACCTATTGATTGCTCATGACATATTTGCTGCCATAGTTACTCTATTCATAAACATCCAATTGCAAAGCAAAGTAAGAGAGTTAAATCACACAGCTATTTTTGTTTCCAGAAGAAATAAAGCTTCTGCAGTGGGAAAAGGCATACATACATCTGTGCAAATACACAAACATTTTTGATCTGACTCCTATGCTAAATAAGAAACTGCATTATTACTTGTGAGATCTTTCTTCACAGTAAAATTCATCCCTAAAAAGTCCTTAGTCAGACTAACATTTGTTGAGTTTGACAGCACTGCCTGAATTCTTTTATTCTTTCTAGTTACAGCTTTATCTGTATTTTGGACTTGCTCTTTGACACCACATTTCTTCAACCCTTAACAAGCTGAGAAATTTCTGGTCAGCAGAGCAGAAAACAAAGAGATTGCTTCATGCACAGATTACAACACTGCTCCAAATAATCATCCTGATTGAGCTTTCAGATGTGGTTATTGATTATTGAACACATGTGTTAATTGCATGTGAACCTTCCAAAAATATAGAGTGTTCCACATCTGCCTCAAAATTCCCTGACCAGAAATGGAAGAATTTTGACATTAGTCTTTTTATCCAACCTACAAAAAACAAAGAATATGGAGTTTGGCTTGTTTTGTATTCTGGCAAAGAATTAAACATTATTCCTGCTCCTGCATAAATTCATTTAGAACTGAAGGCAAAAGTTTCAGAATTGGTGGACATCCCTAAATGCCTCTGACTTCACTGGATTCAGAGCTGAAAATTTCATCTCTGTAGCTCTGCAGAGTCCAAATGGAAGTGACATTTGGTTATGTCAGTAATAAGCAAACCTCTAACCTCCCCAAATCCTTTTTTTAATAGTTTTTTTCCCTACTGAGGAGCCTTATAGAAATTAATTTGTCAAAAAGAGGAAAAGAACAATGAATAGCAAAGAATAAATTAAAAAAATGGTAAAGAAGTGTTATATTCTCCAACTGTGTATTTTTTTCCATGTTGTTCTTTTTGGATGAGCTTGAGCAATGCACAACACCTAAATCAGATCTCACCTTGCAGGGCCTCAGCTCTTTTAGAGGCTGATGAATTAATTTTAGTTTTTCTTTGAGATATTCTTTCTAAAACCGCATCTCACTGAATTTGATCTCAATACTGAGCTGTCACATCCTTCGTGGTAAAACCCCTTTACACCCCAGCCCACAACCCGAAGGACAGTGTACACCAGGAACTCTGACACTGTTTCAAGGAGGAACCATGCTTGGGTTTTGGGGTGTTTTTGTTCTTGTTGGGTTGTTTATTTTTGGGGTTTTTTGATTGTTTTGTTGGGTGGGTTTTTTTAGTTCTTTTTGTTTGATTTTTTTTTTTTTTCCCAAAGGACATGAAGCAGTACCTAGTTTGCTCTTACCCTGGAACAACAACTGATTTATAGTGGATCTTGTTCAAGGGAAATCTCAGAAAGTATTATAGAGGAGACTATGACTATATTTGTTTGCATTTTGTGGGCTGTGATTACTGCCTCTGACTGGTGGAAAAATTGACAGCTTTACATCATTCTGTTAGCCCCACTTCCCACAGCCACCTGGCATGTTTCTTTTTCTTTTACACTTTGGATTATTTGTAGTAGGATGCAGAAATGATAATCTGTCTCAATGACTGCAGAGAGGCTTAGGTGGGTGGTCCTCAAGGCACTCTATCATCTTAAAAAAAGTTACATAAAATCATCATCAACTCATCTTCGTAAGAATACTTAGAAAACATGATCCTGAAGGTGAGAGAATCTAATTCTCTCCAGATAAAATAAAGAAGGAGAAATTGAAGGTCTACAGAATGGGATTAACTCATCAACAGGTTAACTCACCCTATTTAAAGGCAATTTTGTAGTTGCTGCATGGTCCAAGAGATGGACACAGTCAGAGAGCTTGATATAAAAACTCTTGCAAGCCCTTGAATGTTGCAATCCAGCATCTGTGTTCCAAACCTGCCAAGTATAACCTCTGAATGGTCACCAGGCTATTGGCTCCAATACTAAAACATATTGAGGAGGAGTGGAAGAGGGGAAGGCAGTCCAGGAATGGGAGAAGCTCGTGCCAAGAAAGTGTCACACAGATATATAGGAGCCAATTACCTTGGTAATTGTGTTTTACCAATAAAAGCCAACATTGTGTCCAGATTCCTGTAAGATCTGCTTGCTTCACTGACAGTTTACAAGTGCAGTTAATGAGTTAATGGGAAGATACAAACTCTCATTGAAGGAGAATGACTGTATTACACAAAGAGAAAGAAAAATGTTGTGGATGTGAGGAGAAGGCATCAAATTTCACCAGAATTCCTGTAAACTCCCTCTAAGACAATTGGGTACAGAGCACCTACCAGGACAAATCCTTTATTAGCATCTGTCTATAGGATGATCATTAGGTGGAAATGAAGCTCGCTGTGGAAAGGGGCACCTGTTTAAAAAAAAAAAAAATGATTAATGATATCCTTGATACCCACAGGCTGGTCTTTGCAAGTATAATTCCAGAGCTCTTATCAGCAAAACAAACTTAAATAAAGCTCTGATAGAAATGGTTCAGATCTGTTGGTTTAAAGAGCCACTGTCACACATACAACTTCAAACTAAAATGCCACACCTGTACTTAAAATGTTCACATGCAGTGCAAGTTGCTGGAACAAAAAGTGAAATCTAAGGTTATTAAGGACAATAATAATAAAAGTAGTGGAGAGATTACCCATTTCTGATCCTAAAAGACAAACCCAGAGGCTAAGATTTCCACTAAACTACATTTGAGTACATTACTGATCCAAGTTACTTTTGTAACCTGCATTATCATACTACTCAGATACCCCAACTTGATATGTATTTATGTCCAAATCAAAGATTTTACTAATATTATAAATGCTATTATTCCTTTTAGAGAAAGGGAAGACAGGGAATGGAGGATGAAGTCTTAGCTATTTTTCTCATGATTATGTAGCAAAAGACAGAATTAAAATAAAATATTAAGTCTGCTTTTGTGCCTTGAACAAGACATATTCTTTTATTCTGAATTGCCCTCATGGCCTGACTTCAGACTGTTGCAGAGTCCAACCCTTCACTCTCCAGGCTCTTCCTTCCTCAGCATTTCAAATGGACAGTAAGGAAAGGGAATAAACAAAAATCAAAGGGCATTTCTGAAATAATGCAGTAAGATTATTTTTCCTAAAAGTTACTGATTGCTACATGGAGAAGGCAGAAAAGATACTGTAGGGAAAAAAAAATTAATGCTGAAGAACTTGGGAAGTTGGAATTTTGTTCACATGAAGAGCAATCATAAAGAAAACTTTCATTAGGCACCTGCTTTACAGTCTTGGTCTGTGGATGCACAAGAAGCAGGGGACACATCCAGGACTGGTGATCCAAACTGGCCAAAGGGATACCCCATACCCTATGATGTCATGCTCATATTTATGTATAAGCATATATAAACATACATCTATAAACAGGGAAATCTGAGTAGTGAGCAATTTCATTGTGCATCACTCATTTTGCACATTCTAGTTCTGTTATTATTATTGCTGTTGTTGTTGTTGCTGCTGCTGTTGTTGTTCTTGTTATTAATTATTCACATCCTTTTATATTTCGTTAAACTGTCTTTATGCCAGTTTTACTTTATTTTCCCCCATTCTTTCCCCCATCCCACTGCAGTGTGGGAAGTGAGCAAGAGGCTGTGTGGTGTTTAGCAGCCTGCCAGCTTAAACCACAACACTTACTCAATGTAAATCATCTTTAATTATACTTATATATTCAGTCAGGGAAGAGAGACAACTCTTTTTGAAATATCACATGGAGCTAATATTTAAAAAATATTTGCAGCATATTTCTAATAATCTTTCAGTCAAAACTCCTTTGAACTAGAGCCCTAGAAACTTCACCTGTAAGAGTTTTAGATTTCAGGTATATATTTGCTTTCATTAGGAATGGGTTTGCAGGGAGGAACTGCCTTTGAACTTATCAACATCACAACTCTGAACGTGCAAATTTTCAGGTGTGCAGACCCAAGCAAGGATAACCTCATCCCCTGAGTTCCTATTTGTGATGACCAAGCCAGATGCTGCAGTAGAAGAAACCTTTCATGAAAGTAGACATAAGCAAGAGAAATCTCTGGAAATCCAGAGATTAAATTTTGTTTTGCTATGTACGTATGGCCCTGGGAAGAGATTTTATGTTCCAATAATTGCTTTTTGCAAGGGCTTTTTGGAGAAAGGGTTTTCCCTGGCTTTCCACATATATTCTTGGTCTCAGTGCAGGCCTTCCTTCTGTTTTGTCCAGCTGTGTCAATCCTAAGGTCTAAATGTGCATTTATTTTGCATCCAGGGATTGAAACCCTGTATAGAACATCTCATCACCTGTTTGTGTGGGAAAAGAACATCTTGCAAAGCCAAACCAGAAAATAGCTGTGATATTCTACATATCATCCAGATCCAGGGCCACAAGTGTGGCACCTGCCACAGACTGCATCTGTTCCAGGAGATATTTGGTTACTGAAAGTCAGGGATTAATAAAACAATATCTCTACATGTTGTGTTCTGGATTTTATAAATATATAGACACGAAAATCTAAGTAGCAAGTTACTTTGTGTATTGAAGAGTTTCAATGTGTTCTCTGCATCAGTAACACATGAAAATTTATCAGAGAAGAAAGAGAATAAAGACTGAGAATAGTCTAAAGCATGTCTGATCAGGGCAAACACTATAGATCTTCAAACTGATGATATTCATGATCTGTATAACTTCAGTTTTCCACTGCATATGATATCACACCTCCCTGGGAGATGTGAGAAAATATGAAAAACTGTCTTAAATTAATAATAAGTCTATAAATATATAAATAAATATTATGTGTATATATATGGAACTAAGATAACTGTAGGATGAAGTAACTCAGAAATAGACTTAAAAGGATTTTGTTCAAACTGTATTAGATCCTTGCTCGAAATATTGAAACTTTCCGAATTTAAAAAGCAATTTCTTCCCCCATTCTGCCAAAAAAAATTCTATAGTCCCCAGCAGCTGAGACAGAGTCAGAGTACCTGTCTGTACTCGGAGTTAAATTTGCATACATAAGCTTATTGAAGCAGTGTTGAGAATATTTCTTACCTAGTGACTTGCAGGTGTTCTGTAAGACAGGATTTACTTCGTTTGCTGGATCGGCTCTCAGGCATTAAATTCCTGAAAATTAGTTTTAGTGTGAGCACTTAGCAAATATAGGGAGACACTGGTCAAGTGGCCCTAAAGCTTCTTCCTCTTTCATTGACTATCCTATGAAATGGGATTGCCTGGGAGAAATTCTGGTGCTTGGAGTTTAATGAAACCAAGTATGTGGGGTTTTATACACTTGATACTTAATTTCCATCACTGCCATTGACTTAACATTATCCTGTATTTTGTGTTCTGCTATTTCATATGTTTAATAATTTTATAGAGCTTATTGCCATAAGGTACCTTTAGATCATCTAGCCTGGCTTCTTGCATATCATAACCCATTATACTTCACACGCATGAAGCATTTTAAGCTCAAAGACTACACTTAAGTGGAAGCCTTCCAGTCTTCAGAAGACTGAATCCTGTGCTGCAGATGGAGAACAGGAGGGAGCACAGGTAACAGCTGTGTCCAGGTGGCTGCAAACACAGAGAATGGATTATTTGATACTCCAGAAAAAAAGAAAAAGAACTATAAACACTTCAAGCTAATTGTGTGTGGGGACCAAACTTTCTGAGTCATGATAGACTAGCTGGAATCTTGAAGTATGAGGATTAATTTAGTCCAGTTTTAATCACTGAATTTAGATTGACAGCTTAAAAGTAAATCCTGGACAAATTCATGGCTGTGTTGCTACTGAGCAGCTGTAGAAAGGGAGCAAGTTCAACAATCTGAACATTCACCTCCCTTCTGCTTGCCAGGCTGGAAAATGGGGATAAAGCAACAGAATTCCTGTATGGAGCTCCTGACTAAGTCAGAACTAAAGATTTTGAATATTGATATTGTCATTCAAAACTGCTCAAAATCTGTGACATCTCATCTCTATACAGCTGGGTTCTGTCCTTTGCAGCCAGCTAGGGCAAAGGCTGTTCAATGAACATTTTGCCATAGCATTTGAAGTTCCAACATAAGCTCTAATTAAAAGACATAAAAATCCTCTCGCCTATCCAAGGTTTCATTTTCATGGTTCCACAGGAGTGATTTAGAATAATTCTACTTTATAGACTGTATAATAAATAAGGCCAATCTCAAAATCTCAAAACAAACTGAAGTAAGTAGGTTATAAATCTGGAGAATCTGGTCTGCAAAAGAGATGGAATTTTCATGGGTTTAATGTGTGATTAAATTATTTTTAGCTGAAGGAAAAAATAATCGTACAAGACAAATATCGAGATGCATAATTAATTTACAAAGGAGTGTACCATTCCAGAGGTATGTCATAAACCACAAAATCTGCAGCCTCTGCTCCTGCTGTGGATGACACAGGCAGGGGAGAGGGTTGCTGAAATGATTGACATCCTTGGAAGTTTTAACCCCTCCATCTTCCACCGATAATTTTAAAAATTATCACTGGAGGGGTATTAGTGCTGGAGTGCCAAGGATCATTTTGAATGTATAAACCTATTCCCAAATAAAATGGCATCTTCCAATGTGGTTTTCATTTAGTGAATGAAATCTCCCAGGCTTGAATATGACAGTGATAAAGGATAATAATGTGCAGCCATATCTTGAAATTCAATCCATTTCAGTATTCAACAAGCTATTGCCACCTGCTAGAAGAGGAAAATTCATCATTTTTCCTTACCCAATAAAATAAAATCAATAATTGTGGTGTGTTTCTTGCTCACCAGTGTTTCTTCCAAGGTATTCTAAACTGCATCTGCAATACTTTATTCTCTGTATATATAATTTTTATAATTATTTCTACTCTCATACGCACACCTGCAAAATAACATTATTTGAGAAGCTCGACTACCCTCCTCTTGCCTTCATAAATGTCTGACTGAATGCACAGGGAATTTGGGGGGTGCAAAGAAGTAAGAAATGCAACTTTACCAAGAATAAAAAAATCCTGAAACTTTACACCTGCCTGCAGTAATTGCACATTAGAAAAGAGCTGTGATTTCCAGGAGGACAAAACAATCTTTCAACACAAGAGGTAAGTGTTAACTGTGGAGTGGATGAGGTGGTGATTGAGGGCACAGCCCTGCCCTCGCAGGTCCAGTGTGGGTCACTCGGATTTTGAGCCAAAGAGGAACAGGTTGAGTGCAGGTGTTTGGGGAATGAGGAGGCAGCAGATGGAAGGGCTGACTTTGCTGGTATTCCTAGTAAAATTTAGCAAAATAATTTTGGTGAGTTTTATATTTATTGAAAACTTTGTAAACGCACAAATTTGCATCAAATGGAGTGAAGGTTTTCTCTTAGGGGAATTTTTTTAAAAGTATTCAAGTGGTTTTCTCCAGAGTTTCTGGAAATTATTAAAGTGGGAGGTGGTGTCATCTTTGTGAAGGAGAAGGTGCTTGGGAAAGGCCTTTTCATTGTGATCTGTGTGATAAACTGGAGTGGAGACCATGTCAACAAGGGCTTTGCAATAGTATTTTTACAGGGTTTCTGAGATTATTTTCTTTCCATTGCTGATGTGGAAATCATAGAATCATGGAATCATTAAGGACTAAAAAGACTTGTAAGTTCATCAAGTCCTGTCATTAATCCACATTATATAATCCACTGTTAAACCACATCTCCAAGCGCCACACTGACACATTTTTTTTAACATATCCAAGGATGGTGATTGCACCATTTCCCTGGGCAGCCTATTCCAACGAGTGGCCACCTTTTCAGAGAAGAAATGATCCTCCTGTGAAAATATTTAGTGGACATGAATCATAGAGTGAACCCAAAATTTGCCATCAAACTGCAGGTGGGTGACCTCTCTAGAGGGACTGAGGACTTACCATTACTCTTAAGTAACATACAGTTTCCAGAGGAGACTGGGATTTTAATATTATCTATGGTGTCATTTTACCCAAATGCAGCAACACCCATATTTTTCAAGCAAGTGACTCAATTTCATATTGCTGCTCTGAATCAGGCAGAAATGGGCAAGAATTGGAGTTATAAGTAGCTGCAGATGGTTTGTGAGTGATCAAACTGTTCCACAATGCGTCCACTTAGAGATATCTTTTAAGGCTTTAGCCTTGATTGGCACATTTGCTATTGAAAAATAGCTTAGAAAAGCTATTTCTTACAAAAACATTTCATATGATTCAAAACAAAGTATGATCATAAGCAAAAGAGCAACAGCAACAATTTGGTCAATCTGAAACAATTTGCTATGATCAGAATTAATACGATGCATGTGGCTCTAAATTTGAAGCTCCAGCATTTTACAAGGAAAATACTTCTGCTGGTAACAAAATTTGTACACACATAGACTGCCAGATCTTTTCTTAAAGTCAAAGCCAAGATCAATCTTTTCTTATCTGCTTGTTAATGACATGTACACTGTGGGTAAATATCACTCACAGTTCAGAGACCTTTGATATTTAGTGTCTGCACCGTATGTGGAAATCCTGGGGATGGAATTTCATGCAATCACACTCTGTTAGGAAATTTGGATTTAGAAATTGAAAGCTTATCAACAAGGAGATACCTAATCTAAGCATTGCTGGTTCTTCTTATGGTATCTGTAGTTCATTTTCTATCCAGCTTCCTTATTCTAATAATGATATATTGACAGCTGGATTGATCTCAGCTAAGAGTCTAACACATCTGAAAATTTTCAGGGTGAGAGCAGGAGTCATCCTGACAAGTATTGAAATGTCTGCACTGCAATGCTGTTGGCTGAAGAAGGTGATAGGAATCATGGTGATGTAAAACATCCCTACACTTAATCATCATCTTTAATTACATATCAGCCTCTGACCTTTCTGGACATCACTTGGTAATTACTTCAAGGCATCCTGCAGATCATGAAATTTCCCATAAGTAGGAAAAAAATAGGAAAAAATCATTGCTTTAGGAAAAAAATATACATTCCTTTTCCAAAAAAATAGATTTTGGATAAAGTTTCTTTCTGAAATTATCTTTATGAATGAGAAAACTACAGAAAAACACAGACTTTCAGCTGAATCTGGAAAAGACTTAAAGGCAGACTTTGAGTTTCACCAGGTGGTTTTTAAACTTTTTCTGATTGAACTGTTTTACTGAAAAAAATGTTCATGCATCAAAAGGACAAAATAAGAAATCAGAAAAAATATTAATATTTTTTAAAAAGTACAATATATGCAGAATTTTTAATCATTGAGTTATAAATAAAGATAGAAACCTTTTCTTTGAATAATGTAGACAAAAAGGTAAGCATATTTTTGAACACAAAGAAGTGGGTTTTAAAGCTGAATTCAAACTAAAACCAAAAGAGTAGCTTAGTTAAATAAGTATCAGGTCACAAGTCTAGAAAAGGTGATTGCTACCAAGGAATGGAAGGCATATTGTCAAGGAACACCCAGATATTGATGGCCAAAGGGAGAAATATTATAATGTACCACAAAGTCATGGCAGATATAATCCAGGTTTTTGGTAATCAACCAGGACTTGAGTTTTAATTCTCAGACTGCTCTTAAGAAGGGTTTTTAAGTATTTTTCTTCTCACACCTGAATCAGTAAAGATTAGCTGTTTTGTAGGAGATAGAATCTCCCCAACCAGAGGTGGTTCTGTCCATTATTTATTGTCTGCATGGCCCATTCCTGTGTTTTCATTTCACAAGTAAGACAACTGGTGAAATTCATGAAGTGCAATATGTTCTGCAAAAAGACAAATGAAAGATTAAAGGCTTTATGAGTCCATTGTGGAAATATTTACAGTGGTTGTAGTGGAGATGCTTTAGTACGGTTTAAACTTCTTCCTCCACTATGATCTAAATCCCTTTGTCATGTTTGTGGCCTACAGGGAGATTTTTTTCTGATGAATTTAGAGACTTCCAGACTGTGAATGGTTGGAAGAGCTCTAAGCAGATATGATCTCCCCATATAAGTTTAATGTATAATTAAACAAGTCACTTAATCATAATGTTCATCAATCTCCCCCCCCAGTTTCCAGGGCAGGATGGTCTGTAACACATTGTGCCTGTGATGTGTGGAAGTAATTCTTGTGATGTATCTGAATGTTTCTTTTACAAGAATCTATTCCCCTGGAAAAGTGCCCTGTTGGATAAAATTCTCCTTTTAATTATTTAGGTAGGCATCATGAGTGTTCTCAAAGTAAAAATATTGGTGTCCAAGGACATGGCTGGATAACACAATTTTTCATGATGTGTTTTGGATGTGTTCATGGAAACAGATGTGATGGTTTGCAGGTTTTTCATAGATTTCAGCAGGTAGGTTGTTGTTTTTGTTTCTGTCTTTTGTGTTTAAAAAGTGAAGATCATACTAAAGGATTCCTGACAAATGTAATGATATTTGTTACTGAAGCAACAATGGAAGTCAATAAAAAAATCCAGATTTCTATAACAGATGGTAAAGTTATAATCTTTTTATCTTAGATGCAACATGAACTTCATGGTATGATAGCTAAAAAAAAAATCTGCATTAACTTTGATATAAACAACTTATTTCAGATTAGAGATATAAACTATAAATAGAAATGGCTATGATGAGCCTTATTAAAAAATAAAAAAGAGAAAATCTGTAGACAACTATCGAGTATGGAATTTAAAGAAATGTTCCACAATTACTCAGAATAGCGCTCCTTATAATTTCTACTTCAACATATTTCTATTCAATACAGAACAATGTAATTATTTTTATTTCATAATGACAAAAAGTGATGATCTGGCCCAGATTTAAATGTTACATCCTAGTGGGGCAGATACATTGCAGGTATGGAAAACCAGCACCAGCAGCACCTGGCAAACTGTGACCAACCCAGGATGTGAACCCATGTAAAATTCCATCACTGGTGCCCTACCCACTCTTCAGGATGAGATGTTCCAGGGATCATTTCTGTGCTTTTATATGTAAGTTAAACAGTGTGACATCCAAATAAGAATATCCAAACAGGAAGAGACACAGGATCTGGAAGAGTCTGGGTTCTAGAAGCAGTCTGGCTGCAAAAATTAATATTCTTGTAGGCAGTTTGGAAAATTTAACTTCAAATCAAATTAATCTCTCCAAACATATGGATAAATCCTGTTCAAATGAAACAAAAAATAAAGGGGAGGAAAAAAGGTAGCAAATAAAAAACTGAATGCTTAAAGAGAAAAACTAATCTAGTTTCTTTCCTGTCCTTTCTAGTTAAAAATTAGCCCTAGATAAACAGTTTATGATAACTCCTACTTTTGCTTCCATTTGCTTCATTTTATTTAGCTACCTTAGAAAAAGTGGGTTGTGTAGACTTTTGGGGGAACAATATGATTCAGGGATATTGTGAGGATCACACGGGGCCGTGTGAGCTCCCAGCATCACCAAAGGTACAAATGGGTTCAGACCTGCTCAGACAAAGGGATGTCTGGCAGCCAGGGTTAAATGTGCTAAATTTCTAAAGGTACTGAGGAAACAATTGTTGATGTTGTTGCCCTGGTGATTTTTTTTTTCTTTTTTTTCCTTTTACACATGTCCGGAAGAGAACTTTTCATTTTGAGTTGAGCAAAATGGCACATTTTATTTCAGCAAAAAACCCCATTCCCTCTCTCCTCCACCCCCTATGCCCCCACCCCAAGTTTTACACTTACCTCAAATTTTATTGTTGTTTTTGTTGTTCTGCTGCTACCATCATTGTTTTTTTACCAATTTGGCAGCTAACACCAAAATAAAAAGATCAATTTTTCACACAGCTTGACGCAGGAATATAAGTTGGTGCTGGGCTTCAACCAAACACGAGGCTCTCAATGTTCCCTTGATGGTGCGTGCTCGGGAAGGATCTCTGCTCCACCAGCCTGTGCATCCTTTATTGTCACTGCAACAAGGGTGACAACGTGTGTCAGGCCTGGGGGGAGCTGATCCTGGCAGCACCCACACACTCAGCTACAGCCTGCTGTCAATTTTACCTGCCCACAACTCCTCCCGGAGGCCAGAGCCTGCCAGAGTTCACAAAAAACAGGACAAACAGTGCTGCTTCCTTTTTTTTTTAATTGTTATTATTTTTTCATAAGGCAATTCAGGTGCTCCCAAAACAGGTTGAGCTGGGAGAGGAGACAAAAAGTGACAAGGGGCCACCTGTGAAAAGAGATCTTTTTGTCTTGCTATTTGCACATACAAGTGGAATTCGTAGTTAAATGGAACAGAACAAGGAGGAAATAAATTCTCTCTGATTTATACTTTGTGTAGGACAATTTTGGGATCTCACATGTCAGGTGCTAAACTGGGTTTGCAAGCTATTAGGAAGACAACATTCACACACATCCTCGTGCCTGTGGGAGTGGCACACCTGGTTATTGGGAAATGCAAAGATTTTTCCTGTCTTTTGCAACCCTGTTCAGAAGGGAGATGTTGGCTATCAGAAATCAGGCCATTATTTGCACCTGGTGAATGTTATGTCCCTCTTGAAGATAACAAGCAAGATGTCTCTGCACAAAATGTCCTCGGTCATTGGTAATTTTCTGTGCCTTTGACTCTGCAGTGTGTTGATGAGAAGTTTGACATCATCTCTAGGGGAAAAATTCTAACTGATATCCTGTTCCAAGAAGCCTTAAAAAAAAAAAAATAAAGAAGAAGAAATAAAAAAAGATGATTTTCTGTACAAAACATGCCTTAGCACCTTAGGCATTGCAAGGATCCCAAGCCAATGTGCTGAGGCATAGCATAGCAACCGTCACCAGGGAAAATGTCAAAACTCTGTGACATGCAAAAAAAGAAAAGAAAGCAGGCAACTGGGGAAAGTTTCAGCTTCCCTTACATCTCTCAGAAATTATTTAATTCCCACCTCTGGCGGATAAAATGCAGTTATACTGCACTGATTCTAACATGACAAAAAAGGGGGAAAGAAATCACGCGTATGAAAATATATGAAGTCATTGAAAATATTTGTAGAGGGGGATGTAAACTTTGGAAAAAAAAAAAAAAAAAAAGAAAACCCATATTTCAGTAGTATAATGCAAAAAAAATATGCTAGTTGTCTTCCATAATACATTTGCTCCCTAAATAATAAGTCTTCTTTTTTTGCACCTCAGATCTCTAAAGAGCAAGAACCATTTGTTCTCCTTTAATAGCTACAAAGCTTAAGGCATGTATTGTTTAAAACAGATATTGGAGAGGGATTTTGTCAAACTTGGAACATTTGGTGTTCCTTTAGTCCTTGCTTAGGGGATGATGTGGAAAATCTCATACTTTACTTTTAAGATTGTGTTTAAACAATGATGTACCATGACAGAATCCCATGGGAAGAATCAGCCCATATGCAGATCACATGTAAAAATATGAGGACGTGCATCAACTGCTTAACTAGTGACCAGTTTTCTTCTGAGATTTTTTTTCCTTTCTTTTACCCATAATCAAGGAATTTGACTGCACTGCAGGCTTTTTTTGATTTAGAGGTACCATTTCATGTCAAATGAAGAAATGAAAGAATGAAATCTTTATACCACTGCCTAAAGAGGGCCTAGAGGAAAGCTGGAAAGGGACTTTTAACAAGGGCATGGATGGATCAAACAAGGGTGAATTACTTTAAACTTGAAGAGTGCAGATTTAGATTAGAAAATATGAAAAAATCCTTTAATATGAGGATGGTGAGGCATTGGAACAGGTTGCCCAGAGAAGCTGTGGCTACCCCATCCCTGGAAGTGTTTACGGCCAGGCTGGACGGGGTTTGGAGCAACCTGGGACAGTGGGAGGTGCCCCTGCCCATGGCAGAGAAGTTGAAACAAGATAACTTTTGGAATTCCTTCCACCCAAACCATTCTGGGACTCAATGCTGTTTCCTCTTGGCAAGTCCAGTTTATTTATCCTGTAGGAACCGTGCATTATTATTTTCTAAGCAGTAATTAACAATAAGACAAGATGAAGCCAGCTTTTTACTTGGGCGTTAGGGTACCCAAAGTAGATGTTTTGACCCTTTCCATTGCAGCAGCATTAAGAGATTGTGAGCAATTTTCATTTCTCAACCCAAAGAATATTTTCCATAAACTCTGCCAAAGAAAATTGTGAACATATTGAAATACTGTTTTGTATTTTTTTCTTCATTTAGTCCTTATCTCATAATTATTTACTTTTCTCTTGAATCATTGTCTACAGAACTTTGACACTGTTGTTAATTAGATTAAAAATCTTGAGGTAAAGTACTCAGAACAGAGAAGAGAACTGACTGGGAAATTTTAAACTCTAGTTTTGAAAACAAGGTTGATCTGCTGAAAACAAAGAATAAGGAAAATCTCACTTTTTAAAATCTGTACATTTAGACTATGATTAGTTAAATAGAAGGTGAAAAGAGGTGTTTATTAAGAGAATATCTTCTAATGATAGAATTAAAATAATAAACGTCACATGCTTTTTTAATATAGCTGTTTTTTAATAAAAACCCTACTATTTCTCCTAATATTTCTTTTAACCTTTGCATCCTCTAGACTCACAGGAGACATTGTATGAAATAGTTACATTTACCAAAGTTTATCTTCTGTATGTGTGTACAGTCATTAATATTTTATAAGATTTTGTCCAATTCAGAATTGAGAAAACCTGTTAAAACATCTTAACTTGCAGTACTCATCAATCTCTAAATTTGAGACCATTTTAAAATAAACATACAGATTATAGTAGGGAGAAGATAAGTAAACAAGCAATCTTTCTGTGAGCTGTTCAAAATTCTCATGTTACAGCAAATCTTCTGTCTTCTTGTTACAGTACTGATGGATGTATGGTCCTGGGAAGGCAAAAGACAGCAAGTTTGGAACACACCAAGAAGCAAATCTGGGTAATTCCCTGCAACTGGAAATCATTGAGACAAATTCTGTGACTACATTTAATCAGAAACTCTATAATTTTATGGCTATTAGCACCACAAAATAAATCTGCAAGGCATGGTAATCAAATATCACAAATCAAGGCATAAACTAATTGTCCAGCAGGTCAGGAAATTATCTGTTGCTTCTATTTGCACAAATGCTTAGATGCCCTCTGAGTTTTCATCTTTTTTCCTGAAAATAAAAGGCAAAAAACCAAGAACTGAATGAACACCCATTGTTGGATGGAGTAAAGAAGAAATCCACCTTTGTAAGGGATGAGATAAATGGTGTATTAAAGTAAATCTCCTTTTCCTGGATAAGTCCACTATTTAATACATAACACCTTTCCACTGTATCATATTCCTAAATAACTCAAATTAGAGCTATGCCCAAGAGAAATTAAAAGAGATATGAACAATCAAGGATTATTATTTCAGGATTGCTGGTAGAAATTTTCCTATACAAGAGACTTTTTTTCCTATTCATTTCCCTTGGTGGGTAAAATCAGAGATGATGATGTGACCCCAGCTTTCCAGGGTGAAACTGTTATGACAATTAATGGGGAAAAGAGAAGGACATGTCAGGACAGATCCCCATATCTATACAGGAACATATATTGGGGGCTATATCCAATTTTTCTTTCTTAAAAGGCACAGAAAGAAGAAAAGAAAGGAGAAAGCATCTTGCCTTAACATTAGGATGCCTCTATTTCATTGTTTGCCTACAGGGCTGCCCTGAATCCTTGATCCCATTCCATCATAATACAAGCAGCAATCATTTTTTCTTCAAAGGACAAAGTGTGGCCACTTCTTGGGGAGAAAAAAAAAAAAAGGAAAGGAAAAGATATGCCTCTCCTAGCTCAGAAGGTCTTTACTAGGAAAAAAGCCACCATTTGTGGGAGATTTGCAAGGACACATCTAAGTAGTGGTTATCAGGAGCTGGGAGGGTCTGCGAGAGAAAGGTCAAGTCTATACATATCCTAAGCATTTGCTACTTGCTGTTGCCAGGCAAAGGTTAGCAGGCTAAATGAACCTCATGTCTAACCCCATGTGGTATTTTTTGTGTTCTTATCTGAACTCCTGTCATGCTGAGCAGAGCAGCTCACACCTGACATTTTTCCCTTTATGGCCTTTTAAGATACTAAGTCTGATTGGTACAGCATCCTTAGGGAGTGGGAAGATGCAGGGCAGGGGGGAGAAGGGGGCAGGCACTTGTAAGTCAGGAAAAGGATATCTCTCCCCCATAGGCTTTCAGTCATCTGCACAGCTGTTCCTCTCTGTCCCTTCCCTCAGTGACTAAAATCTGAGGTGGCACCCTGATCCTCAGTCTTCGAGATCAGTGATTTTTGTGGACACCCACAAAAAGCAAAAAAAAAACCAATGAGAATCTCTCTTTGTTAATGAAACATTTAAATCTTAGATTTTAATCACATGTCAGGACTCTCAAAGTTAAGGTTGCCACAGCAACACTACAATAAAGCTCTTTGTGCAGAGCAGTTAGTGAAATGCATAGTTTAATTAAAAATTGTCTCAATTAGCTGACAGTTTTCATCCCCCCAAATCCTGCTCTCTCCTTCTCCCTCACTGAAATGTCATTGAAATGGGGGGAAGGACAGGAACCATGGTGGCAGAGCCATGCAGGCAGGGCCTGAGTTTGGGTCATGGTATCAGAGGCCAGTGCAATGCACGTAAAGTTTGCTTTCCACCTGTGCAGATCTCTAAATTCATGAGTTGGCAGAAATAAAATATTTGCTAGAGTCTATGCAGGAAAAAACCCCAAATTCTGTCCTGCTTTCTGCCTCTTTGAAGGGTCTTCTGCTGATGCTGGGATGTTTTAGGGACACAAAACATAGAAAAGTGCAAAGAGAAAGTGGGAATAACTTCTGGGGTAGCAGCATTGTCCAGTGCTTAGATGATCATAAATGGCAAGCACTCACTGACCATGAGTGCCATCAGTCATCTCATCTGTCTCAAAAGAGAAAAGAAATTGGGGTGATACTGCTACTTCCTGCAAAATGATACCACAGTGCTCAGTTTTTACAGGAAAAGGGCCTGGGATCCTCAAAGGGCAGTTATTAGGGAAATGTCTCATTAGCATGACAAGGTGATTTTGCCTTGTGCTTTGTGCAAGGCAGGTGTCACTTCATGTCCTCCCTCACCTCCCTGTTTGGGCTTTGCTGCCCCTTGGTGAATCACTGGTGTCCCATGCCAGCAGCAGCAGGTCACACCTGGCTCAGCCCTGATGCTGAGCAGGACATGGTGAGTTTTGGGCCATTCAGCATCCACCTTCCCCCTTCCACTTCCCAGGCTGAGGTCAGAGCCTCCTGCTCCGGAGGCAGCAGCCATGGCAGAGCAGCCCTTTAAAAGACCGCAAGAGAAGCAGATTTGACGTGGACTCATGGGGAAGGAGCCGACAGAAACGAGAAGAGGCAGCCAAAGGTCACTCTGGCCTGCCAGCTGTAAAAACAATCCAAGTGACATGGCAATAAAATCCAGGCTCGGGAGCAACCTCCTCCAGCTCCTAATGGTGCACTCGCTTACCCCTCTGTGCTCCTGCCTGCTGCCTGCAGAATGCCAACACCGAGAGTAAGGGAAGCAGCAGGAAGTATAAGGCAGGGAGCAAGGGTTGCACAGAGGGAGAGGAAACTCTGTCTGGCAAAAGCCAGGGATGATGTGGGGGTGCAGCCACTGCAGGATGCAGAGATCCAGCTTTTTAAGTACATTTCAGCGGAGCAGGTTTGCTCCTAAGAAATCTAATATCCTATGGGTCAGTGCAGGCCAACTGTTAGATATAAAGAATTCATAGCACTTGCAATCCCCAGATGAACCATTTTCAATTCTTCATGTTTCTGCAAAGCTGTCGTGTCGATCTATCAGCAGTGGCTGTGCTCCATAACGAGGGCCGGCTCCTGCCTTAATGCCAAAGTGTAAATATTGCATTGCAGCAAGCAGCAGTAGATAATGCATAATAATGAGCTGGGTTTGTTAGATGATGTTCTAACCAGAGCTCTTGGAAACAATGCATCAAGTTTAAAAAAAACAAAACCAAAACCAAAGACAGAAACAGAGAGAAAAAAAAAAATCCCAGAAAAATAAAATAGCCTTTGTGTTGGATGTAGAAGTGAAGTAATCACTTACAATTTGGAAACATACATAACATGTTCAGAAACATGAAGACAAAGATAAAATACCAGTTCTGATCTGATAAGCCATTGGAGTCATCAGTATAAATTCACTTAGACACCAGCAGAGCTCTAAACAGAGCTGAATTTTCATGCTGGATAAACTTATGTTTTTTTGTGTAGTCTCTCTTAAATAATGAGGCAGGAATTCTAACACATGACTACACATGATGAAAAGAAATATTGTTTGAGCCAATAGTAATAAAGAGTGAATTTCATGATTTTCATAGCTAATTTTTCCAATTCTCATCAGTAACACATTTTCTCTCCCTCAAAAGGCAAGGTACAGCACTGCAATGCCTGTCAATCTTCTCGCTTTGTAACCCACAAGCACTTCAGAAATCACTGAACCACTGCTTGGCAGAGGCCAACAAAATCACATGAATGCAGTGTGAGTTATCTGGTTCATGGATCTCCATCCAAGAATTTTAACAATGTGGGCCAAAACTGAGGGCAGTTTGCTCTCTTTTTCATGCAGGATATGCTAAAGTGTCTGTGGCAGGAAACAAGCCAGTGGCCAGCGTTCAAGTTTCCCACTGCCGAGGGGATGTGATGTTTGCAGGCGCCCACATGGATCCCACCTGGCTCCCTGATGCTCCCTTGAGCAGCTCTCAGAACTCAGATGGGATCAAGGACTGACAAGTTGCTAAATACCATCAGTTTTCATGGCAAGCAGTGGGAGCTAGTGGAGTTCTGCATCTCCCAGGATTCAGCTCCGAAGGTGCCGGTAGTTTTACAATTCCATCCGCTAAGAAACAGGCTGAGGAAACATTTTGTACAGATCAGCACACAGACTAGGCAGCAGCATCTCTTACTCATAGCAGGATAAGGATCTATAATGCCAGAGGCTCTGCAGGATACATTTCCTCACAGGCTGTGATAGTGCTGTTTCCAGGTGTTTATTCCTTTCTGAGGTGTCCAGGAGAACAAGTATTTGGCAGGAAGTCTGTTATCTGAAGGTTTTTCATAATTAACTTGGCACTGAAGAAGATGGTTTGTACAGACCCAATTCAATACTGGGAAAACCCAGAAAGCCCAACAGAACCTAAATCTTTGAAATATCTGTGCTAAGTTTGGGATTTGTCTCATCCAAATTTGACCATCTAAGATTAGGCACCTTTACCAATCATATAGTTCTTAAAGGAATAATATATCAAAGGCAAGAGACTAACTCTTTTCACTACTTTTGGCCAATAATAAATTGCCTAAACACACTACAAAATTCTTCTCCGCTTCATTTTAAAATCTTCTACACCGATTTTTTTTCCTCAGCACAAATGAAATAGGAATACAATGGAGTATGAGCACCTAGGGGGTTATTTAGCATTAGCAATGAGATGAGCCCCAGTGCTAGATCATATTCCCCAGGAATTCAGTTGAGAAAAAGAAGTTTGCTTAAGAAAACAACACAGTGCAAGCCATGACTTCAAAAGTATAAAAACAAATGGGCAACATTAATGTGAGATGCTTTAAATGGATTAAAACAGGGAATAAACTGATAGTGTGTTATCAGGAAGCCTGACAATAGAATCTAGGGGCTTCCTGGGTATATGGATTCAATTTTATCTAGACAAAGCAGTAAAGAAACAGGAGTGATTAAAAAAAGAATAAAATCCAAATCCTAAAAAAAGAACAAAAGAAATCCACAAGTAATTGAACGTTGCATTTCCTATTTTTCATTTCTCATTGTAAGGGGAATTTCTTTTAAGGACATCTGATTGGAGAAAAAAAAAACTCCTTGAGCCTGGGTACTACCACAAACCACTATGCAAGAAGCCTAAAGCTTTTCAGACACAACTTAAACCAGATTACTTTTATTTTTTTAATGGTGCTTTTCTTATACATTAAGAATAGACAGCTAAAAACCAAGAAAAATGTTGAAAGTCAAGACTAAATGCAATTAATAACTGGTATTATGGACATAAAATACTACAAAATGCTTCAATTTCTATTCCCACATGAAATTGATTTATTTTACATACTGGACTGGAAACTAACTGGTTACTATTATCCTGCCTATTGCTATTTGGTAGTATGACCTACTAGCAGAGAAAACAAAAACCCTTAACTGATTCTATGCAATGTTTTCAGCTGTAAGAGTGAACAAACACTTGAATATAGAATATCTTTTACCCAAGAGTGGCAGAGTTATTCTGTCACTGCTTTTGTCACCCTGTTTATTTTTTAACATGTGAATCTTCAAATAACAAAGAACAACAGCTTATAGGTTATATCTTTATCTGTACATTCCTTTGAGCTAAAACAGAATAGAGTTCACCCATCCTCCTGCATCCCAAGTCAGCAGTTCACCAGCTTTGAGAGTTTACTCACCATGTCAAAATGTAGCTACTATCTTTGCTTTGCTAGGCAAGACACATTTTAGGAAAAAAAACATTTTTGTTCCAGAATGCTTCATCAGTTAAAAACACAGAGAGATTTCAGATACAATGGAATTATGGAAAACAGTTCTTTAAATCTACTAAGATTAATCAAACATTTTATTTCCCAATGTTCTTTCTGTGTAGGTTGTGTCAAATACCAAATCTCCCTGGAGTCTGAGAGTGCTTTATTTGATAGGAAACCTAGATTTTTGTCTTAATCATTGTGTCTGAAATAAAGAGAGATATATGATGTCACAGATACAGATTTTTAAATTATCCATGAGTACTCTAAAGTATTTTCAAATTATTATTTGTATGCCTTAAAGGAATTTAAGTTTCAATTTTTCTGCCAGAAAAAAATGTTATATAAAATAGTCTTCTGTGATTTCCACTGGTCAAAATGTAGATACTAGTAAATTTGTAGCCTTTCCAACTTATCTAAAAACTTATTTAGGCATTTAGTTTTAAAGTACTCTGGATTCTGTCCAGTGACTGCTGCTGTGAGTGGAAGTCTTACATAAATTCACATATGTCTTTAAAGGAAAAAAAAATTGCTTTGGGAATGCTAAACATCCATAGAAATTAATGAGTTCTGTTTAAAATACTGTCAAAGGTTCATCTGGGAAAATACACATCATTTGGATAACTTAAGATCAGCTCCTGTATTAAAACAGAAGACATTTCACTGCTGGATTCTAAGAAAATAATGAAGCTTTGTGCTCAAAACATGTGTGCAGCAGCCAAGAAATTTTCAGTTTTATTATCAGATCAGTTAATGACTCCCAAGGTGGCCACAGAAGCTTAATACATCTCTCTCTGTCTTTGTTTGTAAATATATTTTTGCAGTACATTACTAGCTTGAAAAAGAATTAAAATGCACACTACATTTGCTTTCTCTTGCAAATTTCACAGGGAAAAAATATCCCAATCCAAAACAAAAATTCCTCTTTTCTCAAAACCAAAATAAAAAGATAAAAAAATAAAAGCAACAATACAATGTTTTACGTGAGGAATATCTTAACTTAGATTTTGAGTTTTTCACAAGAATGTCCATGATATCTGCATTTGAAGGATAAAAATATCAGAGTGAACCATTTCATGACAAAAATTATTCAATTAAAGCAAGAACTTTCCAGTTAATGGGTATTAGTATTTAAAGCCCAGAACCACTTCTAGCAGGTATTAATTTCTGAATTTCACCAAATTATTTTGTTCCTGCAAATTGGTTTTACCATTCATTATTGCTCTGCCTGGGAGGAATGAAAGAAAAATTACTGCACAAATAGTCTATTAAAAAGTTACATTTACATGATCATAAAACAACGTATGTTTTATGAGTATATTTAGTATATTTTAAAACATAAAACTGTACGTGCTAGTTAAAAGTTTTGGGTGTCAATGCTGTTTAATATTTAGTATCTGCAGACACAAAACTTGTTGCTGACAGTATGACACTCATGAAATTAATCCTATTTATAAAACAAGGGGAGAAACCATTGTCCTCAGAACACCTCCTGTCAGAAAACACCCAGGTGTATAACTGAGACAACCATTAATACTGGATTGGAACTTATATTTCTAGAAAAACTGAGCACAACTCTGTATCAAACTGTTTTTGTTGTCAATAGACCCTGGAAGCATCATGTGTCTTCCAGCCTCTGCAGAAGGAAGGCTAATAGAGAAAGAAAAAGATGTTCCCTTGCTGTCAGAGTGCATCACACTTCTTCTCCATCCTGCAAAGTGGAACCTGGGGCTTGAGGAGCTCTGATTGTCACATTGGCCAATTGGGCAATTGGTGGTGGCTTCACAAGGCATTTGTGTGAGTGTCTCCAGTGAGCTGTGAGATAGCAGGAGTTCATCCGTGGGCTGCTGGAGCAATTCTAGGCATCAGTGGAGGGCAGAGAGTATAAAATATTTAAATTGCCTTTTTCATCTCTGGAATATCAAGGAAAGCAGCTGCACACTCTGGAGAATGAGTACTCAGTATCTGCTGCTACCACCTGATGAGCCTCTGGTATCACTAAATCTTTTACATTTACTGAAATTGTTGCTTACACAGTGTGACTTCCTTTCCCACCCTCTAACAAAGAGCATTTTATTAACAGTTTGTGGATTTGCCAGTATACCAGGATCTCAATATTTCATATCTGTGTTTTATGATATAATGTTTTGCATTAGAAAAGTTCCCAAGGTGAATATTAAAGTATGTAATGATACATGGGAAAACTGAAGAAAGCTGAATGCCAATGCACTATTATTCATTTCAATATTCAGACAACCTACTTCTGTCTCCTAAAGAAATGCAGAACAATTTTGAAAGTTGGTTGGGCAATAGGCCTTTAAAAGACAACGTTGGACATTTTGCTCAGAGGTGTCCAGCTTGGAATTCAAAATTCCAGCTGAAGTGTTCACTGCTCCTTTAGGGTCACACAAGATATCAAAGTAGTGTCAGACTCCCTACAGCATTATATTGATATCAGAACAAATATTTTGAAAATCAAGGTGGTTTAGTGATGATGCAGAAACTTCTGTCAACGACATATTCTTTCCTCTTTTTGAGCTGTAGATTGGTTAGGTCTCTACCTGAATGATAATTGTTCTGACTTCCATAAATGAAATCGTTTGTAGGTCTGACCTGATCTGGAATCATTTTTTCCAGGGGGAAACCGCTGATGGCTGGATCTTTTTGTGTTAGCTGTACTGTGGAAACAATTTGTTCTAAACTGTCCATTACTGAGAAAGGATCAAAGCAGAAGAAAACATTCATAGGTGAGCAACATGAAGGCTATGACCTGAGCAGAGTCCCTGATTGTTGTGGTTTAATTCCCCCTGGCAGCTCAGACCCACACAGAGCCTCACCCTGGTGAGATGGGGAGAGAATCTGAAGCATAAAAGTGAGAAAACCCATGGATGTAGATAGAAAAAGCTCCATAGGTAATGCAAAAACCATGCACAAGCAAAGCAAACAAACCTGGAGAGCTGCTGTAGGTTTCCTGCATCCTGTTCTGAGCCTCTGATCACAAAACTTGAATGCCTCTCAAAAATATATATTTCATCATTATATCTAGAGAAAATGAACTGGACAACACAGGAAAAGCAACACTTTTCCTGAGCAAGGCATGCGTAAAATGTGTGTGAAGAAAGGATATTGCCCAATGATTTAGAATCCATGCATTATGATAGAACAACATGATCACTCAACAAGGCAAGAAAAAACCAGATTTTTATAGCCAAAACAGCGCTGCCCATAAAATTCTGACATATCAATTTAACATTGTTATTTGCTTCTGCTCTGGATTTTGGGACTGACGCTGTTTATGCATTTCCAAAACCATCTTGAATTAATATTCAGTGTTTACTGAGCCCATTGGATTTCCTGACATAATTTGCATTCATTCATAGCAGCAGAGGCCTTGGGAGAGCCAGTACCAAAGAATTAAACAGTAAAACAAATTCTTTGATATGTTAAAAAATAAAGTCTCCTTCAGCTTTACTATATGATAATCTGTGAAAAGAAGCAAAAACAAATTAGTCACATCCTTTCTTTATTCTGTTAATAAATAAAACAATGTAACTTCACTTAAGAGGATATATTAATGGCAGCACATTTGAATACCAGTGCTTGCTGATTATTTGACAATTTTCCATGATGAAATCTTCAGCCTCACCATGCTCATTACTAAGGGCTTCTGAAGCCAAATATCCAGCAAAAAAGGATGCATTTTTAACATTAAAATGTGCATTGGGAGATCTGAGATCCGAGCCTGTCCCAGAAATAAACCTTTTTTGGTAATTTTTTTCATAACTTTGGAGAAGTAATTTAATCTGCTTGTGCCTGTTTTTTGTCTAGTAAATGTCTTGTTTGTTTACAAATGAGACGGCAGCAGGAAAGATAGAGAGCTGTTATATAAACTCATATCTATACAGCAGATGTTAGAATTGGCCAATTCTGCCTGTTAGGGTCTTTTTCTTTCACAAATAAATAGTGAACCTTGACCTAGCAGCCTTCACCCTAGAATTCCAACAGAAAAGAAATTAATAAACATTTATATGTAACACTTCACATTGCCCTTGTGTGTGCTGCCTTCCATCTGAGGGTAGGACCAGTGTTACAAACCTTACATGGTCAGAAAGAGGTTCCAGAAATCCTCACACAATGAAGCTGTATGCTAACATCCCACACCAAATTTCTCTATGATGGACCAGAGTGAACTTTCAATATCAACAATATCTGAATATTAATGAGGCCATGCCATCATCTCACTGAAGTTATTGAAAGCCATAACCTGATCAGGATAAACTGAGGGCTGCCTTGTAAGAGCACAGTTTCCATCATCAGAATGCTGGAGATACCTCATACTCCTATTTTGGAATCTCTAAATTATATCCTGGACTAGGTCTTGGACCAAAGTCTTCACCGAAGAAAAAATTTACATACCTGTAATGGTTTGTATCCCTTAATATAAAGTTTGAATAAGTGTTTCACATTCTCTGAACACTTTTCCTAGCTAAGTGACAGCTGTTCTTTGGATGTGTTGCTATTAGATGGCATTGCAAAGCAACTTTTTTTTTCTTCAATGAAAATAAAATCTTTGTAAGGTAAGCAGCTTTTGCATCATGAGATAATAGTTTAACAGTGGTGCACAAGTTAGGTAAATAATGAAACACATTGTCAAATGTAGAATAAAATATTGAGAAATTCATCAAATAAATTATTCAGTCAATATTATGGTACCTATCTCTGTAGGGATTTGTACCACAGAAGTATCAGACAGCCTCTAGAGTAACCATATTTTTTACTGTTAAATTATTTATGGTGCTTTTATGCCTGAAGCCTTGTGCAATACTACATTTTACCTTTTATCTAAGGAGCTCATCATGATTCACAAAAGTTAAACTTGAGCATATCCTATAAAGAAACAACCTGTACAGTTATCATTGTACTGTATACAGCTATAGACATAAACCCAGCACTCACTCAAATTAACTTGATTTTTTACTCTTTGTGCTTTGACTTAAATCTTAAACTCTCAGTCACTGTAATTTGTGGAGGAACCTCTAGGAAAAAACAAGTCTCAGAATCTCAGAGTCCAGATAATTTCCAACTGATTGTTCCATCACCTGGCATCTTTTCCTTAGAACCTGAAAAGTTAATCAACAACTCCGCTTTTCCAGGTCTGTACCAAGTTGGAAAATCATTGTAGCAGGTCTTCTCCTGAGATGTCTTTGTGCTTAACACATGGACATTGCCTTTGATATAAACTACTAAATAGATGGGAAATCTGTGCAATGTTTTAAATCATGATGCAATTTCTGGTGGTACCAGAAGCTTCAAGTAGAATTCATAGGAGATTTGTGAGTCATCCTCAATCTCTATTAAAAATGAGACATGCAATATGTCCCAGAATGGAGCAGAAACCCAAAGCTTTAGTTTACAGAAGTGAGCCTGGTCATCCCACTCTTTAGAGATGGATGAAACCACCCATTCTCTCAAGTCCTCAGTAAATTTGTGCCAACTTTTGGGAGCAGCTCATGTCACTTGTCCATAGCAGCTCTCCTGGTGATTGCAATGAGACTTTCTGGCTTAAAATAAGCAGATATCCATTTTATTAAAGGCTTAAACTGAAGTGAGCTTGTCTGAGCTACTAGAGGTCTGTAGCAGAAACATTCCCAATATATTTCAGCTACCAGGTTGGTTTTGCTGTTTCCCTTTCTTTTTCTGTTTGAGAAGCACAAATGAAAGTGCCACCAGCCTGCCGATGCTGTCTGAGCAAACCTAGGGAAGCAGAACATCAGTTTTATATGCATGTGTTCCAGGCTTACCAGCATCTTGCCCTCAGCATTTTCTCTTGTACAGCAAGCACGATCAAAAATACAGAAACCAAGCAAAACAAAAACCCACAAAGCCTTGCCACACAGCCTTGTGGAAGGAACCTTTCTGAACAGAAGAAAGTGGAGATGCAGCACCTCTGCTGCTTTTCGACAGAGAGGTTTCACTTCTGATCTGGACAGCTGAATTGGGAATTGCATCTGTGATAATTATAGCATCAGGTAGAGTGGAGCTATTTTTAAAAGAACTGCCTGCAGGTCAGAGGGTAGCCCCTAAGAGGAAAAATAATCAGCTCTGCCCTCTTTACATTGAAGTCTGTATAGCACTGTCATGGCCTGATAGTACCAGCCAGCACTCATTGAACATAAGCAAAGTGAAGTGAAAAATAAATACAAGGAAAAGATAGGAAGGCATCAGAAGGATATATGTCCCTGGTTCTACAGTTAAACTTGGCATGGTTGAAGCAAGACCCATCATAAAAAAGATGGATAGAAAGCTTCTCTCCATTGGCATACCTGCAAAATTAGAAAACATAAATTCCAAAGACTAACCTATCTATGAAAGTTTTAGTTTAAATACCAAAGAAAGAGCCTGCTGTCTAATTTTTCAGGTGGCAACCTAGTCCTCAAGAGTACTTCTTATTTTGAAAATTTCCAAAAGGTGCAAAAGTTACAAAAATATAGGAAGCATCTCATAGATCTAAGATGCGGATTTCTGCATCATGGATGTCCAAATAAAGAAAAAATTAATCTTACCTCCAATGCCTAGTTCATGGTGTAGCTGCAGAGGTCAGAGCAGAAAGAAGCAGGGATCCTGCGGTAGCATCTGTGCTTGCCGAAAGGTAAAGGAACACAGCAGAGAGCTACAGAACATTCTAGAGAAAGGATTCACGTGATCTGTCATCACAATTTGGTAGGTTAAAAAAAGAAGATCCCCTAACTTCAAAACCATCCCAAACTTTGAAGCGTCCCAAACTTTCTGTGTAAGCACAGACCCATTGTTAACACGAGTATTAGCAAACACTTGCAGTTTGAATTGTACTTCTTTAAAGGATGATTTGAAATGATTACAAAGTTCATCCTGAATAGATTAAATAGATTTTTTTAAAGATATGTGGAAATCCTGAACCCATTCCCACTGGCAATCTCAGATGACAATAAAGCAATTTCTTTGTGTAAGTGGTCCATTACAGTTGTATGCTTAATATAAAATTCTAGTCGTTGCACTGCTATGTTGCTTTATTTTCACAGCTTGGCATTTTGCATTGGTTAACTGCTACAAAGAAAGGACAGTGTGTTTTGAATAGACATAAAGAACTAATACATGCTTGCTTCCAAACTATTTTCTACAGCTACAAAATAATATTGACTGCAGACTCACAATTACTCATAATTCCTTTGAACTTACTAGACAAAATGCTATTTCATATACTGATAATTTACAGGGATTGGACTAGAAAGGGACAGAGTAGACTCCTGATGTTAAATATTGAAGCTTTTATTCTTGTACTGCCTTTACAGTGGCTGCAGGAACTGACAGATCCCTCAAAGAAAATTTGTCGCTTAAATAGTTAAAAGAATAAATACAACTTCAAAGATTTACGAAGGTAGCAAGCCAAAAGTGAGTTCCAAAACACCAACTGTAAGGAGAAGAAAAAGGGGATCATTTCTTAGCCAATTAATATCTACTTAGCAGCTTATGCCCTTGGTGTGCACATGTAACTCTATTTAATGCTAATGAAAATTATGTGCATGCTACAGAGAAGGCTAAACCCCTTAAAAGGTGTTGTTCAAATGCTTCCAACAGATACAGGTCAAAGATTAATCATTCAATTTGGCTTTCTCTGCATTACAAAAAAAATTATAAAATTTATATTCACAACAATACGCAGTACCGAACCGCAAAATCTAGCTACAATACTGTTCTTACTATATTTTTTTCAAGTTTTCAAGCTGTCAATGACATTTCATTTCCTGAGTAAGAGGAAAAAGTGCCAGATTACTGCGATGAAGTGTTTGAGGTTACTTGCACAAGTGTAAAGAGAGCTCAGAGTCAGATATTCAGCTGTCATTACACAGATTTTGATTTTTGCACTGGTTAAATAAACAGAAAAAAAGCAAAGCTGGAACAGAGGGTCCAAAGACTTCAATGATGCATAAGCAATAACAGATTTGTTCTGTTTTGCTGAATTTGAGTAGCTCTACCAGGCTGATAGAGTTAAATAAATGGAAATAGTGCTTATATTTGAACATCAATGGCCTAATCACCACAACAGGCACCAACATAAACCCATTAAAGCACACTTCACTAGATTTAATTTCCACTCACAAATGTAAGTCTTACTTTGTTGCAATATGACAAAAAATGAATGACACTCACACGCTGAGATGTCCAAGGCAAAAAATACGCATTTATTTCTGGACTTTGATATTTATAGAATTCTAAAAGCGACCATAGATTGGAGGATGAAATTGCCACTTCTCTAACTACACTGGTCAAACTAATAGTTTATCCATTCTCTCTTCCTCCAGTAAGGAATGCAAAACAATCATAATTCACAGGAAAAGTGTGTGAGAAACTCCATTACAAAAATGTAAACATCGGAAGACTTAGAAGAACTTTAGAAGAACAGGGTGACATATTTTCTCCATTCAGATGTAACCAGAAACTGTACAAAAGTGACAGGAATAAAGGCCTCACTTTTCTGGTGGTCTTTATCTCACACGGTCTTGTATAGATTTGATATTGAAATGCCACCCAATTGTAGACAACAAAGGCTGAAGTAATTCAAGGCCTTGTATTTTTACTTTCACTAGGCATAAATGTCTTTGGCAAAATTCAAGGAAGAAACAATAATATTTATTAATCATATTCTAATGGAAATTCCTTCTTTTGGTCAGATGAAGTATGCTTTGAAGTTATTGTGTTGAGGATAAAGAAAGTCCAGCTAGGTAGTTGAAATGATGGGGAAACATACAGACTTCACTTAAGATTTGATTTAGTTACCTAAAACCAGTCATTCAACATTATTGAAATGCCCTGGGGTATCCAAAACATCTGTTCAGGCCTGGAAGGTACCAGGCAGGACCCACGGGAGAACCCCAGACATTCAGAAGGATGTCAGATTCCATGAAAGCTGAAATGGCACCAGGTATCAGTGTTTGAGAAACCAAGGAGAACCCGCAGACACCTGCATTTTGGAGGGTGCACATGTTATACGCAGCTGTCTGCACAGCTGTTGTAAGTCTAAGAACTTTTAAAGTCACCGAAGATCCATGGCCTGACCTGTTTACTCACACATGGGCACCAAGTGAGATTTGAAATGCCCAAATTATTGTTGTTCATCTCCAGCTGGACACGGGTCTTCCTTGTGTTTATGGCATAGCTGTCCAGAGTAAGCTAATGTTCTGGAGTTCAAAGCAAATTCCTTTAGGATTGGCATTAAGAGTTTGGAGTATGTCCATGGGTAGAATCTGTAGTCAATACAACTAAGGATGGCTTTGAAAACCAATAATTTCAGTCAACCTATATTTGGTCATTTATTATCAGCCATTCCCACCCCCCACCAAACCCCCCCCCCCAAAAAAAAAAACAAACAAAACCAAAATTCCCCATCAAAGCTGACACCCTAAAATACCCTAAACACTAGAATACCTTTAAACATCCAATATGACATTTTTTTCCTCTCACTCAAGTTAAATTAAGCAAATTGAATTAAGTGCATCCCTCTCCTGGGCACATAAGCAATGCCCCTCTAAAGACCCACAAGTCTTCATTTGCTGCTTCTAGATTTTTGTGGCTTACTTTTGCCAGTTACTCACCCATCAAAGACATTGTGTCAAAATTCAGATTACATTATCTGAGGACCTCAAAAAACAGCCCTAAATCAATAATAACTCTGGCCTGGTAACATTTAGAACTTTACAGCAATTACTCTTCCCTGCTCACTTGCTGTGGTCTACAGAATAGCTAGAGCTGGAATGGACATGGGGGGAAAACAGGACTTTTCGTTGGTAGGATGGATGATTAGTTTGGGATTTTTGTTTTCCTGAGAGAAAAAATGGCAATCTAAAAAAAAACAACTTTTGGGATAAAATTCATATTGATTCAATGATAGTGTTCAGGAGGTCTTTACCTTCAGAAATTTTTGACAAATGTTACCTAAATGAAAATGTTTTGCCAAGCAACGAGGTTTGATACTGTAATTATTCTGCTATTAAAAAAAAAGACATCTACTTGTCAGCCAAATCTTCAAGGACAGTATTTTTCTGTATTTTGTCTCCATACAAACCCATATTTACAGCTAGAAAATACAGGTTTGTTCTTAATGAAAAACAATTACACTGAAAAAAAGGGAAATGTTAGGATAGAAAAGCAGTCCTAAGATCTACCTCATCATCACAGTGGTTTGCTTAAAGTCATTTGGTATTTGGATGCAAAGCATTTTTATTCCAATGATTCCTTAAAACCTGCATCATATTTCTATGTCTTTACTTTGTTCTTCGCTCTTAATGTAAAATTAACTCCAGCTAGACTGCTGAGCTTCTGGCTAATACTCTCATATCAGCTCCAGTGTAACATTTCAGAATCTCCATCAGCTGTGCAAAACACTGTCTCCTGAGGGAAGGCAACAGTTGGCATTTTTAAAGCCCAGAAGCAAGGGTTTGAGTTTGATGGGGCTATAAACTGCCTGACTGATGTTCCGTGCTCAGCAGGAGAACGGGGATGAGGAACAAAAGAGTCTCCAAGGAAAGGGTCTGCTCTGTGTCCAGACCCTCTACATCCTTTGCTGCTTCTTGAGGTTGCAAACAAGGCTGCTGATTACAGGCAGTTTTATCCCAAGGTCTTTATTACTCTTCCTGACAGTTTGAGATAATTTATCAGGGAGCTCTAATACCTTAAACATTTTTGGCAAGTTCTGCTCTTGAAAACACAGCAAGAAAGAGTTGAGGCTGACAACACAGTATTCCACAAGGGCAAGCAACCCTTTAATAAATGGAATATTTCTCTATAGAATATCCCATCAGTGATATTTTGGTAATGAAGCATTATTTGGCAGATTCAGAGGACTGCATGATAACATAGCGTGGCTCTGGAAACAAGCTTTCAAGCCCCAGGAGGTCAAAATGACTACATCTTTTTAATGGGTAGGCATGGAGCAAGGCAATGGCCTAAGTGCTGTGAGAAATAAAGAAACATTCTGTCATTGCTGCCTTTCTGATTAACTCCCTGGCTTTCTCCTGTGATTACTGGAGATTTTCCAGTCAAGGAACACCTTCTGCCTGACACTGATACATGCTGCTTATGTGACATGAGAGAATGTAGGAAGTTGTCATCTGCTCTCCAAGTGTAAAAAATGTGGGGAATGCTTTTTGCTTGAAATCCATAACACAAGTGTTGCTATAAAAGACTAGGCTTATGCTTTTGGCCAACAAGAGGAAAACAGGGAAAAAGAAATTTTGCTACTGTTTGTAGTGGTTAAGAATTTATTGTGAAGTGCAGTTTAATGAAAGTATTTGTACTTTCATACAATTCTGAAAGTTCTTTGTCAGTCTACAGAAAAATGAACTCTTTCCGTGAGATTTTCAGGATTGCTCAACATTGCAAAATGACAGAAATGTGTACAAGGGTGTCAGTTTCCAGAGACTGCAGCTATCCTCCCCAAAGCCACCTGATGCTTTCCAAGGAAAGCAGTATAAAGTATTTATTTAGTCTGTTAAAATTTCTATTTGAATAGGCCATTTCACCTGCGCTGTGCCACATTTGTTTCCTTAAATGTGCTCTTTTAAATAAGCCAACACTAATTGACACTGTGTAAGAGGGTTCACACCTGGGTTACACTCAGGTCACATGGAAACACATTTTTGAGACAGGGGGGTTAAAAATTATCTTTTTTTGAAACGTAGGTTGGCATCTTTTTAGCAGAAGTGTCAGACAGTGGAGATCTTCATGTAACCTCTTTGGTGAGTGAGTGCCTGAGGTTTCCTCTGTGCTTGTCTGAGGTGAGTGTGATTCATCAGTGCACCGTGGAGTTACTCAGACTTTTAGCTCAGGAGGTCTTGGGTCAGGCATCAGGCTGGTATGTCAGAACAGCTGAGCTCACTTACAGCCCTGGTGCTGGAATCGGGAAAGGTGACAATTTGCAGAAATACTCCAGGTCTTATTCAGACAGAGTAGAATCCCAGAAGAATTGAATCTCTTTCTCTCTGCCCTTTCACCTTATCCCTTCATCCAAAACCCACTCTTGTGCGCTTATAACCAATTTCCATGCCAAGTGTGTCATTTGCTAATAAAATTTGGTGAGTTTTTGTGAACACTGACTTTTGCTGTTCTTTTTTAACTTGAGTATTTCTGAATCTTTGATACTACCTTCCCCTTAAGGGTGGGATATCACAGGCACAGGTTGCAATCCTGGATTGTTCTCTAGTCTGGTCTGTACAGCCAGCCCATCAGCTTTCTTGTTTGGCATAAGCTGGAAATGAATTAGAAATGTCTTCAACAAAACTGTTCTGGGCAGGCTAATACCAGGGCTACACAGATTTCCACCAAAAATCCAGGATGGTCATGAGTTCCCTCCTTATGCATGATGAAACAGAGGGCAGAGCTATTTCTGTCTCACCATCAGGAGACAGTAGATGGTTGATATTGGAATAATCTGATTTAACACACAACCAAGCACAAATAATCACCCATCTCCTGGAGGATATGAGTCTTGTGACAGAAGGGATATAGAGCGTGGAAGGAGATGCATCATGACCCATATTATATATATATATATATATATATATATATATATATATATTTTTTTTTTAGTTCACAGAAGCAGCAGTTACAAAGTCTGGCTATGCTGGAGGGACAATTTAGCCAGGACTAAAATATAATGGTGAGAACATAAGAACAGCCACACAGAGCCAGAGGGACCCTATAACTCCCATAATCCTGTCTCTGACAACATCACAGAGCACATGTTTATGGAGGCATATGCACAGAATCAAGATTCAGTGACTCATTGTGGAAATTTCAGATCAGGGATTTCTGGGGGAAAAGAGGGTATTTTTGTAGTCAGATTCCCTGGATTTTTATTCTATGGTCAGTATTTGAACCTGTGCATATTCGTTTACCATCTCCAGTGCCCAGAAACATGGAGTTTACAGATTTGCTCAAAAACCTCTCACACACTGTGTAAAGAAGGATCTGTTTCTGTTTTGTGTGACTGCTTCACAGTGTCACTAGGATCACTGCTTCACTGGAGGAGACACCTAGCAGTCAATCCTTATTCACTTTTAACAGTCCATCCCCTGACATACAGGGTAGATTTCCACTTTCAGTCTTTCTCTATTTTTTTTTCAACATTTAGTCCTTTTTAAATATTTTTCAGTATTAAAGGTTCTTAGTCTATTTAGCTGTTCCTCACACAGAAACAACACCACGTCTTTGATTCAACCTTTGTCAATTTTTTCTGGTCTCATTTTACTTCTGGTATATCTTATCTGAAAAGGAGAATTGTGCTCATCAAGGTATTGGCATATGATAGTTTAGTAAAGAATAACAAAATTGTCTACATTGTCTACAATTATTAGAAAAAAGTAGAAGTACTTTTTTCTAATAATTTTCCAAAATGCCTATTCTTTTTAACCTCTCTTAAACACTGAACAGTTGTTTTCAGGTAAGTATTGATTATAAACTCAGAATCCAAACTCTGTGAGTGCAAGTCAGTTTATCATTGTACGTGTAAAGTTCCCCATTTTGTCTCTCTAGTGAATTTCTTTGTGTTTATCAAGACTGAATTTAATTTTCATTCACCATTTATCCCTGGTTATTCTGTAGTTTCCAATCATCCTGGTTAACCTGAAGATCCTGAATAATACAGGTGACCAAATACCTCCACTGTCACATGGAGTCTTATCAAGAACACATCTGTTGAACAGAGGGAGTCCCAGTGTAGCCTTGGTGAGACATTTCTAATTATTTTCTTACCTATTCTGAAAGAACAAAACATGAGAAACAATGCTGTCTGTCAAGCAGCTCTTCATGCTTCCTACAGCTAAATTGGGGTAGATTTGTTTTGTAAACTCTATGACACACTTGGAAAGTTCTATTGACATTTAAAGGTCCAAACAATTTCTTTTGCTATTAAATGGTTTTGATTTCTTTTGAAGTATCCAGACAGTGCTGACTGAACTGCCTTTCCAAAACTGCCTCCAAAGTACTTACAGAGCAATCACTCCAGCAAGGAAGGGACAATAGTCTGGGAACAAGATTACATGCTTCATGTCTGTGTCTGGCCATTTTATGGCAAAAATAACAGGAACAACACAATTAAGAGGTAATTAACCCAGCAGGACATTTATTGCCACAAAGGTGTATGGCAAATTGGCAATCTGAGAAAGGCCAAGATAGTCTCTAGAAATTAATATGTAATTTGCCTATTTAGATCACAAGCTCTTCTGGGCTCACAGAAGGTCAAGTACAATGACCTCTTTGGGGGCCT
Organism: Camarhynchus parvulus; assembly: GCF_901933205.1. NCBI lineage: Eukaryota > Metazoa > Chordata > Aves > Passeriformes > Thraupidae > Camarhynchus > Camarhynchus parvulus. Next base: position 65,433,910 of record NC_044586.1, read on the forward strand.
TGGGGTGCTAAAGTAAAAAAAAAAAAACCAAACATATTTAATGATAAATATAATGACAAAGGTGATCCCCAGAGAGGAATCTGAGCTAGGTGAGGAGGATATTTTCTTACAGGGGCCATGAACTTAGTGCAGACATTATAGACTAAGTTTCAGGAGCTCATAATCCCTTTGAATGAACATTTGATTATGAATCATAAGGCTTGGCCTTGTTTAAAAACAGCAGCAGTCTTTATCCCTTGGGCACAATTTGTAGGTATATATACTTGCATTTACTCCTAAATTGTTAGTTTATTAGGTTAATTGGACAGCAGAAGATATGAAAGCTCTGCTCTTTTATATTCCAAGTTTGGCATCTTGACCTTGGGTATTGAGCTTGGCTTTTTCCTGTCCCACAAAAGTGTATAGAGGCAGTGTGAGCACCAACATCTGGATATAACCATCCTCAGATTGTGGGGAGAGGGACAGAAAGCCCACATTTCAGTGCACCTTTGAACACAGACAGCTCTATCCCCCCAGATTTCTTGGAACTCCTCAAACTGGGCATCTTTGTGTTTGTTGTTTGTCTACTCTTTTGCTCCTTTTCTGCCAAGGTTGGTATTGAATCGCAAGACAATATTCCTTGTTGGGACTCAGAAGTTTACTAGTTCTTATCTATGTTACAGTCTCACAAACTCTGAGTTCTACAGCACTTCACTCTAAAAAATGAAAAATGGAGATGTATCTCTCTTTCTGTACAAGACCTTTTAAGGATAAACTGTCCAATTAAGAAATGACACCTAAATTATTTTTACTTTTAACCCAATAACCAACCACCTGTGCCCTGCAATGTGGACTTTTTTATCAAATTACACAAAATCACCCAAACCCATGGAGAAGAAGGTGAAGAAGAAGGACCAGCCTCCACCCTAAAACTTCCATCTTACCTTACCATCCTCCATATATATTAGCATATTCTATATACCCAAACCCATGGAGAAGAAGGTGGAGAAGGAGGTGAAGAATGAGGACCAGCCTTCACCCTAAAACCTCCATTTTGCAATGCTCTATATATATTAGTATATTCTAAACCTTAAAGTCTAAGTTTCCCACCCTGTGATATTACATACTTCTATTCAAACTGCACACCCACAAGCCATAATTCCATTTTGGAAGGCTTCCCCACAGCCTCAGGTCAATGCAGTTTCTCTTGGGGGTCAGTGCCTGTCAGCACAAAAAGTCCAAAATTCTCAGTAACCAGGGTTCCAGGAATAGTCCATGGGATCAGTGGTGTAAGAATGGCCCAGGTCCTGTGGCAGCACTGACTTCCCACATCAGCCCTTGCCCTCAGAGGATTCAGTGTGGAAAAAAAGGCTGCTGAGAGCTGTGTATCCTTCAAAACTCTACACCTGCAATGAAGACAAGCAGCTCTGCACCAGGCTAATAGCAATAACCTCAGGGAGCAGTTATGCTCTCATTTCAAACACTTGAAAGAGGAACAAAAAAGCTATGAAGTTGCTGTTGAAGTACAATTAAGATGGTGTTTTTCAAGTGCAGGGTAACCTTAAGCTGGAGAAGCAAGAGAGTTAAAATGGAAGCACTTATAAAGCAGTAAAAGCTCCTCTGCATGAGGCACTCTGCGTGCACAAAATTATAGGATTAGAAACCTTTCAACCAATCCAGCGCCTCTCTAGACAGAGGTTTGTAAAGGACTTTTAAAATGTTTTTCTATGAAAAAGGAGAATGTGTGTAAGTGGTCAGAAGGGTGGTTTGGCTCAAGGTAGCAAAAATCCAGACCACTGCATTTTGAAGTTTTCCTTGAACTTGTTTAAACTTACATAAAAATCATTGGAGCTTGTGGCTCCAGCATATAATGAATTTTTTCCTTAGACCAGATAAATCTTGAGAACTGCTTGCAAGCAATTTATATCTCCAATCCATTTGTTACCACCAGAAAAACTGGGGAAAAAAAATCTCTTTTAGTGAAAAAGTCAATTCCAAAACAGAAACCTCATGTGTTCCCACTTTCAAGCCCTGGGCTCCACTGAGGGAAACCAGCCCTCAGTGAACCTTCAGGATCCTGTTTTAAACTCCTGTACAGTGCTGGGGGAGGAATACATTTCTATGCAAATATAAACTACAATGGAGTTTGACTTTAGGAGAGGGTTTTGTAGCATAGTATATTTTTTGAGTTTAAATCTGAAAAGTCCCATGTTATTTTAGGTAAATGATTTAAGAAATATAAAGCTTTCCCCATAGCTTTAATTCATAACACTCAACAGAGCTGTCTATTACTCTTCATTAACTAATAAGGAATCCTTGGATGACTTCCTTTATTTGAAATAGCTAAATTTTAGACAATTTTAGGTAGGTCAGATGAATCCCTCTGGAAATAATACATGACATTTTATGAATACATAGCATATGTAACTGAAATAAATATTCTCATTCTATTATTTTAGTATGTTGAGCATGGAAAATATAGCAATTTTTTGTTGGCTGTTTTTTTCTGCAACAAATAAGAAATGCACATGCCAAGCAGGATTAAAATACATAAGTGGTTTGGGTCAATTACTAGATGGATTTAGGAAAACTGTTAATAGCACTGTACAGAAATGAATAATACTTCTTACATATAACTATTTTCCTTTCTGGGGTGTTCTCAGTCCAGTAATTTCTAAGGAAGACATGAAATAACATCCACTTGAATCTGAGCATTTTTAAATATACAGAGTCACACACAAGTTTTGTGCAATGTAACCTGTAAGTTTTAAATAATTACCAGACTGATATAAGTATTCCAGGTAGTTTGAAAAATGTTAATTGCTTGAGTATCTAAAGTAACAATCCCTAACTGAAAGTACAGCAATGTCAGGTTTGACAGAATTATGGTTAATTCAGACTAAGAAGTGATTGTGAGAAACACTTTGCCAAAATGGTATGAATTCATGCATTTGTGATTATAGATGTGAGGTTGTAAATAATATACATAACAAAAGATAATGTGGGAATCTAATAAATCTTGTGAAGTGTGTTCAGTGGGGAATTATCATCACATTTGAGAATACAGTTCTGTGTTCTGCATGGTGACACTGAAAAATTAAACTGCTTGAGCCACTGTAGAATTCTGGAGGAAGCCCCGGAAAAGGAAACTCTTTTTATCTCATGAGCTACAGGAATGGCAAGGATTTCATGACAATGTGATCAGGAAAGAAAAGGCTGGGTAGCATTGGAATAGGAAATTTAAAACACAGCAGCAACAATTAACCAGTCAAATATATTATTGTATCTTAGAGCTCTGTGTTCAGATATTGCAACTTTCTTTGCAGATTCTATTACTTACACCAATGCAATTTACTATCCTCAGTATGGCAGTAAACAGGTGAAATGTGATTTATGTGGTATAAAGATATTAGACCAAATGATCCAGTAGAATCATAGAATCACAGAATGTGCTGAGTTGGAAGGGAAACATCAGGATCATCAGTCCAACTCCTGGACATCCCACGAATCACTCCATGGGCCTGAGATCATTGTCCAAAATGTTCTTGAACTCTGTCAGGCTTGGTATTGTGACAACTTCCCTAGGGAGCCTGCTCCCACTCATCCAGACATGATGAATCTGTGAATGAATTGTGTCTAATGGCTGAGATTAAAGCCATATTTAATGGGGAATCCAGACTTGGAGAGCAGTAGAAACCCTGCAGAGATTCTCAGTGAGATAGACAAGCTTATCTGAGATTTGAGACAAACATTTCCACCCAGGCTGCTTTTTGGTTGCAGAGGTGTTTGTGAGGATGGATACAGTAGAGAAAAAAGAAACCAAACCAATCCCAAACCTGTAAATTAAATTCATCGGTGATGTTGGATCTCAAAAGCTCAAAGGCTTACAGAGAGTTTCATAGAACACTTCTCATTTATTTTGCTGTTCTCAATGTTACCTGCAAAGCTTGAGTTCTGGAAGTGGTGAGATTTTTGAAGCTGGCCTCAAAAATGAGACTTTATTGTTGGGACCAGAGAAAAATGCACAAAAGTCAGTCAGGCCAGAAAACCTGGAGGTTAGATAGGTTGACATGTTATTTGGACAGGAAGCATCTTGCAGTAAGGAGCTCCTGGTTGCTTTATATTTTCAGAGTTATCATCAGAATCAAAACAGCTTGAAGCAGCACTTATGACTCATTTTCAGTGTGGAACAAAGTCATAAGTTAAGCACCACATGCTATGAGTGTAACACATAACAGGCCCCTGAACTACATGGAAAAGTTTTACCCAGTTTTCAAGTGTCAATCTAGTTTTCCTTGTGCCTAAGGCTCTGTGACATCTTGACATCTGTAATCAGGTTCATTTCTACCCTTCCCAACAATTACAAGCTGTCACTCTTCAGCTTCTCCACTTACTATTCCACTACTATGGATTTAATCTGCAGTTTTCTACGCACTAAATTTAAGACCCAGCAGTTTTCATGTATTATTCACTTCCACTTGCTATACTTGCTAAACAGTATATGTTCATTTGAGTTAATAAACCACCATTCACTTTCCTCCTTGCATTTCTCTGAACAGAGTTATTACTCAATCTACCTCCACTGACAGAGGCTTCAGAGCTTTCACAGATTTCTCTGTATTCATGAACCTATTTATCATCTACTTGTCTTAAATATTAGCAAAGTAAGCCTGCTGGAAAGGCTTAAGCTGTAATCTGTCAGAGGTGTATGTGAAGACCTATATATATCTGACTCAAAACCCAGGTGAGATCTCTCCCTGTTGGTTGTGGGACACCCACCCCACTTTGGATGATCTGAAAGTTATTAATATGCTCATCAAAGAAGAATAGAACGTAAATTATTTCTCCTGTGTGTCTCTTACAGATAAAGAAGGGACAAAAGTCTGAAGTCCTTATCAATGTTGAATATCTGGTTTTGCTCTCATGTCCTCAGGAAGACATTGCTGGAGTCGGTGACTGGGGTTTGCCCTTTCTGTGCCTCTGAAAGGATGTGCTTGACTCCCTCAATTCCACTTGGCATGGCTGTGGGATGGTGTTGGAGGTCAGAGATGGGTGCAGCCAGATCCCAGTGCCTTTTGCCTGTGGCTTCAGTCAACAAAAAGTTGCTGTTTCTGTAATCAAAGATGACCTGCCAGCACCAAAATGAACAAATCCATTCCACCAGTTTTGCTATGTGATTCACTTCTTCAGGTCTGACCCTCATGCCCATTTCCCATGTCAAGTATTTTCCTTTTGTCTCTATTAGAGCATGTCCTGTCCTATTGCAACCATGTAGCTGCATCACACAGTTTATTTGGCATAATGTGACTTTTTAAAATTTATTAATGTAATCACCCTTGTGTCAGAAAAATAAATTCTATCAGTGTCACATGAATCTTTGCAGAAAGGCATTGGACAGAACACCATTCATGAATGTTTCCTCATTATCCTAATCAAACTGAGGCTTTGAAAAACCAAAGAACTAATCAGAAAGTTTCAACTCCTTCTGTAGACAAAGAATTTAATTTTTTAATAATATTTTTTCCTTGGATTTTTATAATATTTTATCAAAGTAGAACACTGGCTTTTGACAGATTTAAAGAGTGACAAATTCAGTTGATTGACAATTCAAACAGTTGACCTTTCATTCCTAAAAATCCGTTTCATTAGTATGACAAAACCCCCTGAATAGAACCCTTTTAAGCAACAGGAAGAAAATAATTGTTCTAATTCTCAGTTTGAAAGGAAATACAGACAATTATGTGGACAGTGACACTAATATGAAAACATATTTTCAAGCACAGCTTGTTGGAACAATCAAGTTATTTAGCTCCAGTTCATCAAAGTTCTTCATGTGCACCCTGGATTAGAGACTTTCAGATGACTAAATTGTTTGAGAAACAGGAGAGCATTCCCTCAGAGGGGGAGAGCATAATAGTTACCTTTGTCTAAGGAAGAACATCATCTGGACAACTTTTGGGACTATTTTCCAAAGCTTTTGGGCCTTTTGGGATCATGTCCCTTTAGGAACTATGAAGTCAGGTAGTTTTGCTAAGGCAGTTGTTTTGGATAAACCCTCAGAGTCTCCATTTTACATCTGTGAAGTGAGGATAATACAACATTACCCTCTTTCAAAATGGCATCAGGAAACACATTGTCACACTGTGAGATCTGAGATATGTGGGACCTAATCCAGATATGCAGCTTCATTGACTTCCAAAATAATAATGATAAAAGCAGAAGCACATTTTGTATTAATCTGATGCAGAGCACTCAAGGAACCCTACCCTGTTGTGATTCTGCACTGTCAGAGTTTGGAGCACTTGAATGTGTGCAGTCATGGGGGAGATGTGGGGGAGATGTGGCAACTATTAACAGCAGTTAGTGATAAGAAAACATGGTATTATAGAACTCAGCAAGACTTCAGAAATTTAGAAATGGAATTTTCCCCCTTAAAAAAATATCAGTATAAGCCTTTTGCTTTGAAGAACATGCCTTTAGGAATATCCAGCATAACATAACAGTACTTTATGAAGTAATGAACAAAAAACTGATATTTTTCTTTATTTTTTACCCTTCCAAATGCCAAAACTTGCAAAGTGGTAAAACTATGAAAAGTAGATATTAATTTATGACTTTATATCTGCTAATGCATAAGTAGGTAACTACAGGAAAAGGAAGACTAATTAACCTATTTTTGCCATCCAAAAAAAAGACACAGGTTTTATGCTTCATGTAGCTACTGGAAAAGGTGGGCACCTTTAGAGAATGGTCCATCTAACCCTAAAATATATATTCAAAGTAGTTGGGACAGTCACATCATCCTTACACAGCTAAAATAGGGCAGAAGAGTCCCATCTGAGGAGGTTACACAGAAGTAAGATGTGTCTACAGATATAAATCCAAAATAAAGAACTGTGACACTCTAAAGGTGCCATGAGCCAAAAAATTCTACTATTAAAAGACCTTTTTTCCTCTTTCTAAGGACTGATGATAAATGCTGACCAAAGACTGAAGCAAACTCCCTTTTTTCTTTTAACATTAGCTTTGTTTATCAAGAGTGGCAGGATTGTGGGAAATGGATTTGTAAGAAGATTTCCCACACAGGACCAAGACCCCATCACCAATATGTGTTCCATGCAAATCCTGTGTGTTCACGCTCCAAGCCTAAAGAACCCACACTCAGCTGCAGAACCAAACAGCTGTGTCTCAGTTCTAGCACAAAACTGAGGACACAATGTGGGTGTTTACTTGCAATGGGTTGCCAAAGCTACGAGAAAATTCTCTTTTTCACATTATTGCTACAAAACTTATGTGTATGTATATATGTATATATATATATATGTATATATGTATATATGTACTCAATTGCAGGTAGGCTGAAACTACTCTTTTACCAGCCTGGGTTATTTTCAACTTTCAATTGCAATCCTGCAAGTAAAATTTAAGCACAACCGAAATGAATTCTTTAAGGAATGATGAGCCTGGTGTGTCCAAGTATGGACTTTTGAACCATCCAAACCAGACTTATCAATGGAAAACAAAGAGAAAGGGGAAAGAAATGGAATGTGCCACGTGTAAGGACTTAGCAGAACCAATCTTTCATGGCCTACCAGCACTGTTGGCATTTGCAGTGAAGCTCCCTGCTATGTTCTGGACCATTTCTGAGTGGTGACAGAATTTGACATCCGTGCCTATTTATTATCTGCAATTTCTTTGTGTTCAACTTCAGCCCTTGTAGCAAGGTGACATTTTGGAACCAGTGCTTCCATTAACTCAAACCAAGTAGCACCTTATTTCTGAAGTAGCCATATCTATTTTAATCGAGATATTTAATGGCACAGCACCCTCCTCAGTAAAATGACAGTGACAGAGTAAAATCTTCTTTCTGCACTATATAACTTAGAAAAGAAGACAAGAATAGGCCATAAAAGCAGGATTCATGGGAAGCTTTATCTAGTTTATCACCCAAGAACGTGGCAGGAGTGAGCCATCATATGTTTCCAAAGAATATTTTAAAATAGGACCGAAATAGCAGTTATTGGTAAAAAAACAGGTAAGCTTTTCAGCCTTGCTAAATATTAAGCCATAAATATTAATACTTAAAAAAATATCTAAGAAGACAATAAAGTGTTCCTTCAAAGTAAGGAAAAAAAAGGAGCTGTTTGATTTTTAACCCAATCCTTATTCTTTATAATACAAGCAAAAATTACAGCATTTGCTGAGACCTTAATAGAATGAATCTTAATGTTTCATTTTTTAGGGAATAAAAGAAATCATGCCTCAATATTAGAAAACAAAAGCCCAAACCAGCAGAACACACAAAATTTTTGGGTGAATTTCTGAAAACTGCATTACATCTACAGCTTGTGGGTGGATATTCTACCATCAAATAAGCTCTTTTAAAATTGATTGTGGGGCTAGGGCTTCCATGATTTGTATTAGACTTTCCTATGTGAATTCTTCAGTGTCTGATTAGAAGTTATATTGCTGTCAGTTGGTGCTCCTTTGTCAGTCACTGATTTCCCTATGTCAGACCTTCATTATCTTGTGATCACTGTCCTGTCTTTAAATTTAGCTGAAATGTGCCAAAAATTTAAAAAATAACCAGGGTGGAGTGGGGGGAAGAGAGACAGATAGAAAAATACAGAGTTTTGCATAAATACTGAGCAGAGTTCTCTTTCCCTTCAGAGTCTAAGTGAGTTATGTGCTTGAGAGAAAGATTTAGAGCACTGATGCTGAGGAGTGATCAGCTCCCTTATTTACTTGGTGATCCTAGAAACCTGAATATCTTATAGAGATAACAGACAGAAGTAGGATGGCACTGAACAGAAATTCAGGGTATTTGCATCAATTATCCAGAATAAGAAGGAAAAATACTATTCCTTCTGTACTTGTTCTTCCTCATGTGTGGCACTCACTGTCACAAAGGCTTCAAACATCTTCTGTGTATCTTGCAGCTTCTTCATTAAATGAAGTATGAGTCTTAAACTACAACATGTTTAGTACACAGTCATAATTAATTTCTTGATAAACAACCAACATTTACAGAATTTCAAGGTGAGTTACTTCAAAAAAACCAGTATCTGATGAAGTAGGTAGCTCAAAGTTGCCATTCTGGAGGAGTTAGATCTTTAATTGTCTGGAGGTTGAGGTATGCACTTATTTATAGGCTAATCTAGAAACACTAAAGCTAGCATTGCCTCATTTCCCACTCTATTTTTTTTTTACCATAAGTAAAACTAAATATAATAGCCAAGACCTCTGTGGTAACATGAACTGTAAGGTTTTAAACCCAGCACCTCTGTAAATTTACCCTTAAAAATGAAAAAGACTGATGAAAAGGTATCAGATAGAAAGGAGAATCTGGCTGATGTAGATCAGAACAATGTGATTTGACACATTGAATCAATATAGACTTACATCAGGAGATTTTTTTAAAAATAATTTTTGCTTTTCCTGACTTGTGATTTTAATCTTTTCTTAGTCCATAATTTATTAGATTAAGCAGGGGAAGTAGTATCTCTTCCAAGACATCAAAAAACCATTATTCAAAAATGTCCAGTGAAAACTGATAGTTAAAAATTGGGTACTGATTATCTAAAGAAAAACTCTCTGTGCAAGGGTACCTGTACCTTGCATACAAATTATGTATGAACCCTCAGAGTTGTGAAAAAATCTTGACAGACAATTGCTCATTAAAATCTGATAATTGTAATCAGGGTTCTTTGACTCCCTCTAATTGGTAACAGCAGAACTAAAATAATCTGTGATTTTGGCATTCTGTCTGTCTTTTGCATCTCATAAGAATTAGAAAGCAGTATCTAGAAAAAAACCCTCCTTTATTGGTTATAGGGTTTAAAAGACATCAATTAACTTCTTTACTCCCCCCTTCTTTCCTATAAAAGACAAGGCAATTTGTTTCCTTGATGTGTGAGCCGTCATCAAATCTAAATTCACAGCAAGAGCACTTCTGAGATAGCCCAAACTTATCATAAGGTTAATGAACCATTGCACCAGTCCGACCTAAGCCATTTGTCAATGAATAAAATTGCTCATCTGCTATTGTGCAACACAATTTGTAATAAAACTGCCAAAATAAGAACTTATTTATGTTTCTCTTTAGCACAGATTGCTCCTTCAAATTGTAAAATGTGTGTATAATAGGCTGGTAATGTAAGGAGGGTTTATTATTTTCCAGCAGAAGCCATATATTTTGTGTGAACCAGTTTTTGATTTTTGGAGCAGAGGTGTTCTGTGAGAGCAGACTTGGACCTTCCATATTTCAAGCAGTTTCTGCTGTGAGGTCTGTCAAGACAGTTTAATACAGGATTGTGTATGGATTGTGCTACCCAAAACCTCCCAGGGACAATCAGAGCTGAAAAAATAAGCACAGCAGGTCACTATCACCATGTTCTCATGTTAGTCTGTTATTTTTTGCTTTCATTTAGTTAGAGACTATACACCATAACCACAAATTCAACTGGCTGCAATGTATCAAGGTTTGAAGGTGCCGTGCTTGGAACAGTCAACAAAGGAAAATTGCTGATGAATAACCAGAGAGAAACAATGAAAAAAATAACCAGAGAGAAGAGAGGAGCAGTGAAGTAAAATATGTGATGTTTTCTGTTGTGCAGAAAGAGCCATGGACATGCAGCAGTCAAGCCATGGACACTGAGGGTTTGTGTGTGACCAGGCAGTCTGGGGCATGAGCAGTTCAGAAGCTGGGTAATGATCATTTCGTCCACAGGAATTGCTGCCCCCTTCAGTCACAGCTGAACAAGTCTTGGAGGTTTGGACAGAGGATAGAAGCAAACCAAAGCATTTGTCTTAGACCTCTGGGTCAGTAAAGGTGAAAAATGAGGAAATGCAGTGTAAGACACTTGCTGGGGAGTTCACTTTCAGATTGGCTCACCTGCAGTTGGGCAAAACCTTAGGAAATTCTGCAAAATGCTTCCTGTCTCCTTCAGAATTTTGTTGCAAACAGAACAGTACCCACAGGGCTGCTTAACTCTCCCCCAGTGAGCAGAGCTGCAACACAAGAGCCCATCAGAGGCTGAGTGTGGCGTGGCCCATCCTGTGAGTAGGGCAGTGAGTGTGCCCATGGTACTCCAAGGTTAATTTATATTTCCTCACATGTTGTGAAAAGCTTCCTGTACCATAATGTCCATAAAATAACTATCCATAAAAAGGATATTCTGTATTATTTTTGTCTATCTATGAAACAAAAAGTGCTGCGAACAAGAAGCAGAAGATCTTTAACAGATTAGAAATAGTCCTGTACTGTTGCAACAAAGACCATTATGTGCAGGACAGTATTTCTACTTACTGTCTACACACAATTGTTTGTTTCTATGGCTCACCATGAAATGCTCAGTCATGGGTGTAATTTGTAGCAGAATATGGGATGTAGAAACTTCCCAAAAAAGAGTTATCCTTTAGGCTTATGGCATTCCCTTGTACTCACATTTCTTGCTTAAAGTTTTTGCTTAAAATATCACTTTGCAGTTCTCAAGATTATCAGTGATATTTTTGCAATTCAAGATAAGTTAAATGCATTGGGTACTTCTGCTCCTAAAACCTACAAGAACCTCATGGTTCTTGTGACAACCAAGAAGACAAAAACCGAATACTTGCACAATGTTTCTATGTTTTTCTTCCCCAACAATTTTTCCATTCCTTCAGAGCAAATGCAATTTTGATTTATTTCTTTCCTCTGGGCTCAAAATCAGTCAGTTACAAAAACAGGATACACCACCTCAAACTTCTTCAAAGATGTTGCTGACTGTATATTTGCCAGAGGAGAAAAAAAAATTACAAAATTAGGGATATAGAGGCTCAAAATCAGTCAGTTACAAAAACAGGATACATTACCTCAAACTTCTTCAAAGATGTTGCTGACTGTATATTTGCCAGAGGAGAAAAAAAAATTACAAAATTAAGGATATAGAGGCAGTAAAAATATAAAGGAATTATGTTCAACACAAACAAAGAAATTAAGCAGTAAAAAAAAATAAAAAGGACTCGTGTTGAATTCTGACTGCTTATAGCACAGATACATGCAGTTTTAAAAATCTGCTCTTTATTAATATGTAGCATTGTGGAAGAATATGTCTACTATTGCTAACCATGGAGAATCTCAAGTAACTGATGTTAAATTATTGTGTTAATCATCTTTACTATTAAAAAAATATTCTCATTTTCATCTTGACACTTTAACATGTATCAGTGGACCCTGTAGTATCAGATTTTAAGAAGAATCTCTAAACAAAGCATTACTTGTGGTTACTTGTCCTTAATGACTGGGATCAAATTCATCCTCTGAAAATCTTATTTATAACAGAGAAAGACAGTGATCAGCTGGGATCTTTCATAGTAAGTCTTGCAAAGAAAATTGGCTAGGGTAAGGAAGTATTTTCTATTCTGAGGAACAGAGCTTTGCTTAAAATAATCAAGGAGAGGATCTTTTAAAGCAGTCTTCAGGAGTTACCCAGCCAATTCAGCTGTGGATGAGGGGCTCACTTTCAAACCTCTTTGAAAATCCCAGAGTTAATTATCAGTGCTTGTAAAACTCTTTGAACCTTCAAGATGTTAAAAAAAAATAGTAAAATATATAAGTGCCATGATAGTTTGTGTTAAACACAGCTTGTAAATTATATAAATCACACTTAAAATCCCTGAATAGATTGATCCTGTTCTGGGAGTTTTCCCTGTAGGACATGTATAAACAGATTTAGTTACAACTCTGGCTGGATAACATCATCTTCCTGAGCAGATCATTGAGAACTGCAAAGCAGGAGAGGCTCTGAACTGACCCTGAGGTAAACATCTGAGGGTTTCACCTCACTTTCAGCGTCGTGTTTAAAACACACAAATTATATTTTGCATTTAAGTTTTTCTGGCAAAGCTAAATGACTGTACTTAGAGGTCATCTAGGTACTAATAATTCACGGTTTACAAGATTGAGGAGAAAAGGACTGTCCCATATTACTCCTTTTCCTGAAATCAGAAATACCACAGGGAGCTGATGATGGGCTGATGATCTCTCTTAGGGTCTACAAGATGAGGGTTGGTCTCTTTTTCCAGGCAGGCATTTCTCAACTGAGAAAACAAGAAGACACAGTCTTAAGTGCCAAGGGAAGTATAAGTTGGACATCAAGAAAAAGTTTTTTACAGAAAAACTGATAAAGTACCAGAATTGTCTGCCTGGGCAGTTGGTGGAGTCACCATCCCTGGATGTGTTTAAAAAAAAAGATTGGAGGCAGCACTCTGTGCCACGGGTTAGTTAAGGTGTTGGGGCATGGTTGGACTCCATGATCTTCCAACTTAGTGATTCTGTGATTCTGTGATTCTGTGCATCTAACAAATAATACATAGAGTTAAAACCCACATGATCAGGACAAAAGAGAAAAGAGTTTACAGAAACCTGTTATTTCAAGGCATTGTTGTCCTGTAGCTTAGTTTAAAAAAATATTACTTTAAAATATTGCAGAGGTGAGCAATTTCCCAGTCTCCAACACCTTGGTTGCTACAAGGAGTATTTTATTTGGTAGTGTTTTGAGGGTGTTGGGATGCTTAAACAGCATCAGCTTTTTGGCTTTATCAGTGCTACAAGGATGCTAACATTGTCATTTGTGTGGTGTGCCATAAAAATCTCTGCAGATGGCCCAGAGTACAGATAAGTAAAAAAATCTTTATAATCAGTGTTACAAAACAAGCAGAAGGCTTTAAAGGCTCCAGTTATGTTAGACAAATTCTAGCTATAGTAGGAAAGCCACCATGTTCTCAAAGCTTTGTTTTGAAGCCGATCGTGCAGCCAAAGTGCAAAGGAGAGAGGCACAGGAAGATGGTTGCAAAGGAGGAGGCTGGCTGAAGCGATCCCTCTCCACATCCTGTCCGAGACCTCAATCAGTATCACTCCTCTGGAACTATCTTTGCTTTGAATCAAAATGCAGAAAAAGTTCTCACTGTAAAAAGTGAAAAGGAGCAAAGAATCCTTCACTGCGGAAATGTTTTCTTTGAAAGCAAACTTACTTGATTTAAATACTTCTGTTTTCATCATAAACCAAACTGGGTTGAGAAAAATGAACTTATTTGGGACATAAAGCAATAACAGACTTTTGATCACCACCTAAATTAAAATATGATATTTAACAAATGATGTCTCTTTCCTATGCAAAGGCAACATTTAGTTAATAACTTTTAGCACCATTTAAGTTATTTTCTTTCTGAAACCTACAGAGCTCTTGTGCTGAATTCCAACCTGAGGGCTTCTACCACAGCAATCACTCTTTATTTTACATATGCTCTCCTCAATATTCTCATGGTACAATTTCCATACTGCCTGCAGTTATATTCTAGAAAACCACAGTGCAGATTTTTATGTCTGGGGGCTAAAAGGCTCTTGGATGGTGGCTCGTTCTTGCATATGTATGTACACTCTGCACGTAGTGAAAGAGCCATTTGAGCTTCTGTGACTTGTCATTTGTAGCAGTACTGGCTTCTGGGTATAAAAGACTCAGAATTACAAAGGTTTGCAGTAGGATGTTACTTAGCAAGTACCTCCACTTTAATACCCAGCACTAGGGAACACTAGTGGTACAGTGAGACCTCTCTCCAGGGAGAGATTGCTGTTAAAAATACATTAAGATGCCATGGCTAAGCATTTCCTAGAAATGTATTATTTTTGCTGGCTGCATAATTGTAGTTCTTTGTGGCTCAGCTCGTGGATGTTCAAATTTGCCATGCATTCACATACATGGTATGAGCCCCTGACCTGCTTTTCCTGCAGAAATTTCCGTTTGAATACACACGACCAGTGACCTGTGTGTCCTTGTGGCCAAGAAGGCCAATGGGATTCTGGTGTACATTGGAAAAAGCTTTGCCAGCAGGTCCAGGGAGCTGACCCTGCTCCTCTGCTCAGCCCTGGTGAGGCCACACCTGGAATGCGCTGTGCAGCCCTGGGAACATCAGGACAAGAGAGACATGGAGCTCCTGGAGAGGGCTCAGTGTAAGGCAGCAAAGATGATGAAGGAAGGAGGGTCTGAGGGAGCTGAGCCTGCTCAGCAAGAGAGGACAGAGAGGGGACCTCATCAGTGTCTGTCAGTGTCTGCAGGGAGGTGTCAGAGGATGGACCAGGCTCTGCTCAGAGGTGCCAAGGATTAGAAGAGGTAACAACAGGCAAAAACTGATGCCTAGGACGTTCCACTTGAACACAAGGAAAAACTTTGTGTCTGACTGAGTATTGGAAGAGATTGTACAGAGAAGCTGTGGGGTCTCCCTATCTGGAGATATTCCAGAACTGTCTGGACACAATCCCGTGCCTTGTGCTTTAGGACAGCTCAGAGGTTGGACCAGATGGCCCATTATGGTCCCTTTCACCTTTACCTGTTCTGTGATTCTGTGACAGTGAATCCTGCAAGCTACCTACTGCAAGTGTGCTGCCTGAATTACATTTTTCTTGAATTTTATGTACTTAATTGCAGACAATTATTAAAATTATGACAATTAGTTGAAGCATTATACTTTTCCAATCACTTTTTGGTCCTAAAATTAGGTGATACCATAAGGAGAGATAGAGTTTGTCCTTCCTATTACTTAAATTTGGAGAAATTTTTGACTTGAAGAAAAATTGTCAGTGTTTTGGTCATGAATGGACTGAAGTCCTTCTCAAGGAAAGTGTGCCCATATCACCAATTCATATTCTTATCTTTTTCACTTAAGTTTGTTAGTGTAGTTTTCTCTGGGCTTCTATCCAGCCTGTACACACAGAATTTCTTCAGAACTTTGTGTCACTACAAAGGCAGACTTAGATAAGTGCAAACTGGATAAATTGATACAGCATAATAACAAACCATCATAAATTAAACTTTTGTGAGAACAACAAAAAAGGAAATAGCATGCTTACATTAGAATAAGATCCACTTATTGCATTTACAAATAACCTACCACTCCTCTCTTAAACCTTAGTTACTCCCCCTGTTATAGGAAATTCTTGGAGTTTTTTTACTGAAACATTTACACAGTAGCAAGTCGTTTACAGGCTCCATTCCATTCAGCATAAACACAACAGGGGAAAAATCCTGGCTCTGTAGCAGTCAGGGAAGAGGTTGTGGGAATTTCAGCTCCCTGCAGCCCAGAGTCATTTTGCTGACTTCACTGTAGCAATATTTCACACAATAATGTTTGCAAATGAAGGTAAGTTTTTTGAGTGATGCTGGAAAATGAGGCAACTAAAGTGTTTTAAATCACTCTGGGAAAAATGTTTGGTCTTGAAAATAAGTGATTCCTTTAAAAATACATCATCAGAACCTAGCTATCAGGGGAGCTAAGTACAAAGTTGCAGAGAGAGTAGAAAATATTCTAGTAGAAACAATAACTAGAAATTATAATACCTAAATTATTAATACCTAAATTATTATTTAAGTTAGTTATCTTTGACTATACCTATGATTTAATAGTGTAAAACACAGTGGTGTTAATATTTTTCCCCAAAAAAATTTATAATCTATAGAAAAAGAGTAATACTTGACTGGTAACTGAGGAACTTTGTGTATTTCTGGGTCAGCTTGGTCCCTGTTGTATTGAGCTCCGTTATCTCCTATGGACTGCAAGTCTAGGTTTAGTGAAGATTGTGAAAGAAAGGGAACAGAAGAGTTATGAATGCCTGAGATATTTCCCCACTTTGTAAATACTTTGTGGCCAGATCATTCTGTTTTCAAAGTCTTTGATAATTTCAATCTGGAAAGTATTTTTCCACAAGGCTGCGTTCTCATGGTGTTATACAAGACCAAATTACACTTTACTCTCTGATATGTTGCACTGGCCAAGACTTGATTTATTTATCTTTCCTTATAAATATCAGTACCAAGTGGCTTTGACATATATGATTGCTCCTAACAACATGGGCAAGTATTTCTTCAACTTGAAGAGAGAGTAAATATAACCAGATTCTTTATCTCAACTATAGTGTTGTTGTAATGCTGAAATATTGGTGCCTGTTTTGTTGGAGTAGCAAAAAACCAGCCTGAGCAGAGCCTGTCTGGTTTTCTGTACCAGTTACAGGACTGCAGATGTTAATTTATTACCTTGGAAATCAGTTCTCAACCATTTCCAGATTTCTCCCAAAGGAACTAGGAGATAATATTGGACACTGGCAGAGCAAAACAGTGGTGGTGAGAGCAGTAAAATAATGTAATTTGTGACCTGCCTTATGAATTAGATAGAAAAGTCTTGTGCAGCCCAATATCTTTCTGCTTTTTCATGCATTTCCCTCATCTTTAAGAGGCTTTGCTATTAGCCACCAGAAAATAAGGCCAACAGGTTGTGAGAACCTCAACTTTGTCCATGGCCCAGGGAAGCAGATCTCCTATTTCCTCATTTTCTCTAGTCTTCCTTTTATCACCATCATACCTAAAGAAGGTTTTTGTTTTTTTCCCTTGACATCCCTGGTCAAATTTTATTTTATACAGGCTTTAGCATTCCTAACCTGATCCCTCACTGCTTGGACAATTTTGAGTTTTGACAGAAAGCCAAAGTATTTTCATATACAAGTGGTTGAATTCATTGAATGTGAATATCTAAATATGTGAATATCTAATAGATATTCTGCATAGGCAAAATCTAATTCTTAGTGGCCTTTAGGTTTTATACAGTTCTCCTGATTATTTCTTATGAAACTGACTTCAGAGATGTGGAGATTTCATGCTGAGATGTAAAAAGAATAGCCACTGATGAAGGGTATACTGCAAACAATACTTTTGCCTTATTGGTATTTTATTGCTCACCTGTGTTTATAGAGATTTTTCTGCTTTTCTTCTGAAGTAGTTTGCAAAAGGTCTTACTGTACTGCTCGTGGAGTTAATGGGCTTGCTTAATCATCATGGTTTGGAGAACAACAAAGGGAGCTGCATGTGTCCCAATTTATACTGCAAATGGAACAAATGTCTTCTGTAAGTATAAAAGGATCATTTCTTTTAAAGAATAAAGCCCTTTGAAACCAATTAATAGTTGACCTACATAGTAATGCACATATCTCCATGTTTTTCTCTTTTTTTTTTTTTTGTGGAAGTCATTTTTCAGTAGCAGAAAAAGAGTAAATAAGTATGTGCAATCATCCACTTCTACAACAAAGATTTTGAGGTTAAATATTCAAACACTTTTTGCACCATTTCTATAAAATTAAGTGCATTTCATCTTTTTAACCTGCTGCAACAGTAGCTGAAGAAAACAGCCTGCATCAAATCTTTCCCTACCTAACAGTTTCCTTGGTGTCTTTGTGCAGTTTACAATGGCCAGCGAGAACTTGAAAACACACAAACTGATCCTTTCATTCTAAAGATGCAAATCCCCAAAACATTTGTCTAGCTGGAAGCATTTTCAGTCTGTGATTCTTCAGCACACAGGCAGGGGAGTTAGATGGAGGCTCATAGGGAGCGCCAATGCTCCCGCACAACATTTTGTTTGTTGCAACATCCTTATATCATTACCATCCTTGCTTATAACTCCTGATGTGTGTCATTACTAGTCTTGCTTACAACTCCTGATGTGAGAAAAGAAACTTGGAAATATGAATTATGGATTTAATAAAAACATAGTATGTATACTGGGACAGAGGAAGTGTGTTAAAGGGATAGAAACTGCGCTGGCTGGTTTAGTGGCTGCAAAATCAAGGAAACCAGAACAAGAGGAGCCTAACATTTCGTTGTAAATGGACCATGAAAGAACAGTAAATGGTGAGATTTTGGCCAACGGGTGTGCTCTGTATGGCTAATTAAAACAAAACTCTCTCAGTCTGCTCCAAAATGTGAGGGTTTGTGTTGATCTCACCTTGTAAAAAACTGCAACCACTGAGCTGATCATAACAGACTGTACTCATGCTAGAGAAGTCTAATGTTAGTCTCTTCCTGAAGGTTTATTTATTTTTTTTTAATTAGAAAAATAAATATATGCTTACATGTTGAAACCAAGCTTTAGCACTCACATGACAAGGAAAGTAGGTTGATGAACAAAAATATCTGTACTCTTTACGCAGAGATTAAAAGTCTCAAGCATAATGAGGAAAATTAGACTGAACCAAAAGTCACACTTCAGAACACAACAGAGGAGAAAGGTTACAGAATAATAGTGGCACATTCCACTGTTGGTCAGGAACGGAGACTAGAAACTGAACGTAAAATTCTAAATGTCGGAGTCATGAAGTTCTGTGGCATTTTTCCAATATGAAAAGGGGAGAACAGTCCCTCAATTACTTTCAAAACTGAGGTTATTGCATTTACAGATGAGATTACATGCTTGCAAAACCTGGCAGGTAACTGGCCCCAGTGATCTAGTCCTATATACCAATGAGAAAAAACAAAAGTGCTTCTGTTTTCCACCAACAGTCCTTTGATCCAAAATTGATCTCCCTCTGCCTGTTGAACCCTGATTGGGTCTGATGAATGTTTTTGCTACTAAATCCCATCACCATTTCCACAGTATCTTTGTACTGCTTTCAAGAACCCTTTAAATGAGTGACTCAAAAATAAACCTGTTACACAGATCAGAGGTGTACAGATGAATGTAATTAAGAAGGCACCTCCATTCAGAAGAGGAAGGAAATTTATGCATTGGCATTATAGGCTGAACAACCAAATCATCATTTTCAGCATTGTATGTACAGATATGAAAAATGATATGGCCCTTGTACAAGATAATCCCTAAGCACTTAAATGGAACTGTACAAATCCATACTCTTTGTTCTGCCCATTTGTAGACAGGTGACTACTCACAGAATAAACCAGTGCTTTCCTCTCAGCTTTCCTCTTGTCCTGCTGATAACATTCTTTGTTCAGTAAATGGAGCCATATTTTACAATTAGGCTGCAGACTTCCCTTGATTTCAAAGGGATGCAGCCCTGCCAGCTTTGTATTTGCATTACATCGCCTTCAAACACAATTTTTGGATCACTGCACCCTGAGCTTATTTTCACTTTGAACCATTGTCTCCTCATTTACTCTTCCTAATATTATCTGTAAATTATTCTTTTGACATTTTGTGGTATATGAAACCATTACTCACTGTCAGTGATTTCTACCTGCCCCAACTGCTTTGGCAGACATTTACTGCTCTGTCTCTATATGACTGTCTTCTACACTGGATTATTATTAAAATTAAATAATAGTACCTTCCATTGATATATCAACTCTAGGATGCCTACACATGACTTCATCTGTATCAGCTGCAGAGGCAAAATGTAATAATTATTTCACAGACTATAGAAATGCTTTTTAATAGTTCAGGGCATTTGATTTTAACCTGCAGACTGTGTGATGATTTTGGGACCCTCAGAAAAGTTAACTGAGAAAAACTAACACATTTTCTAGGCTGATATTCCCTACATAGATATTTGTATATCAACAGTGATGTTTTCTCAGAGGTCTATAAAAGGATTCAGCACCATTGGTTTAACATGAAAGGTAAAAAGGAAAGACTCAGCAAATAGGAACTGAAGGGAAGTGCTTATGTAGCCAATGGAAATTAAATAAAATTTCAGTGAATACTAAACCTGCTCTGTGAGGAAGCAATAAAGAATCTCTGAAGGCTGAACTGTTCTAAAAAATTCCATTCAGAAGCCTGTGCCACCAGTAGAAATATGCTTCATAATACCTTTCTTTGCCAGCAGGAATTCTTGTATGCCAAGACAAAGCAATTTTGGATTATCTCCCTAAAATTTCTTCCAAAAGTAAGGATCAGCTGGAAAGTTTCTGAAAAAAACAACAGAGAGAAGTTTTTACAATAGCTGGTTTATAATTAAAGTTTGTACCACATAAACCATTGAAACATATGTGTAAATCATTAACTGCTGCAAGTTTAATTCTGCTAACTCCTACCTCCTTCTAAACTAAGATGTTAAGCCATGTCACATACTCTCCACTCTTCCACTCTGAGCTGGTTCATCGGAAAGTAGGGAAGTGATAGGGTGGACACTGAGATTCTTCATCCAAGAGAGTCCAGGACGCAGAATTTGTCACACTTGTTTTAGACCCACCATTCCAGAGGGAAGGGTCACAACACAATGTTTACTTGATTTTGGAAATCTGACCTCCTTTTTACAGCTTACTGTTTCCCTTCTGTTTGCAAACTAGGAAGACATTAAAGTTTGTCTTTCCAGCAGCAAGTGACAAAAAACCTCTATAGGGCTTATGTTCAAACTATTAGTGCTCTTGCAACTTGGCCTTCTTCAAAGTCACTCAGGGAAAGAGCTGCTGCTGAATACATCAAATCTGGAGCATTTCAATAAAAACCACCAAGGCCTTCAAGTGCAGATGAGATATTTTGATGCATGTTTCCTTAAAAATGTGAGGGACTTAAAAAATCTCAGAGGGAAAAATCAGCATCATGTGTTGTGGCCGTTGCTATGGTAACTACACTTTTTGCTTTTATTCAATAACAGTGTGAACTAGCTCTAAAGCCTGTGCAGCAACATGACCTACTGAAGACTAAATTACTGGGGTTCCTCATACTTATAAACACTTTTTTTTTCCTTACATTTTGTTCAAGAATAAATGGATTTTAGCATAAAACTAAAGATTCTGATCAGCTGAATTCTTTGTACTACATGCTGTGCCTCTCACTTTGTAGTTCATAAATATAAGAGGGAGGTAGTTATGGAAAAGTAGGGGGGTCTTCACCATTCCAAAACATTATTTTCTTTTCCTTTCTTTCCTCTTCTTGTATTTTTTTAATAAGTAGGGAAAGCTTGACTTTCCAGCACAACAAAATTCCCTTGCATTCAGTTTTATTTTTCTTCAAGATTTAAAAAAAAATCCAGACTGAAGCACAGCAAGATGCATAACAACATTTTCTCAAATGTTGACTAGTAAATATTTTTTTGTTAATACATTATTTGTCTCATATTAACACACATAATCTCCCCTTGATTTTGGCTTCATTGAAGACTGGGCACCCACAGAGAAAAGAAGAGCTTCTAGAAAAAACCTGCATTGCATAACTTGGAAACTTTTTTTTATCTGCTGATCTTTCAGAAGCTGGAGGAAGGGAGGAGAATGGCAGTGCAGCAATTGAGATACAGGTGCTCACATAAACATAAAGCATAAAAACCCAAATATCTTTTGTATTAAATGTAAAAGGATAAGCAGCTCAGGTTTTGTCAGCAAGGACTTTCCAGGGATTCCAAGAACTTTGTTTCCATTTTTCCAGCACATTTTTGAGAGGACAAACGAGTACAGATGGGAAATCAAATCTCTCTCTGGGGGAGGAATTAAGCAGGAAGCAGCTTCTGATGCTGACATGGTTAGTGAGACACGTTTGAATCCCAAATTCCTGTAACATGTCCTTTCATCCCAGAGCTGACAAAAAAAAAAAAAAGGGAAAAAACCCCCGCCCATTCAGAAATGGTTTTAATTTTTTCATTTCCTTCCTGCAAAACATTCCTAGAGCCATTCCAAACCATTCCATCTCTCACATTTCTGAAACCTTTGATGTGCATCTGTTGAGCTGCTCCTGTCAAGCCAGGACTACAGCTAATTTTCCCATATAGACCATCATAACAGAAAATCTTGGTTTATTGAACATTATTTATGACAGTACCATAAAGAACTCAGTTGATCAAAAGGGTTCTAGTACTCAAATCCTCCACATTTCCAAGCCTGGTTCCCTCTGACATCAGTGTTCCAGTTGTGTAGCAGATTTCTAAATACTTTTAAGTTTTTTGCTCAAAATAGCTTCTGAAAGAAAATATGCAGAAAGTGAGTACTGAAGGAAGGGCAAACATTCTGTTTAGAAGAGAGCACAGAATAATCTTGGTTACCTGTAGATTTCCCAACTAGAAAATCACAGCCCCTCAAAGGCAATTTGAACACAGATGTATGTACAAGGTATTGTCACAGTAATTTACATTACAACATTTCTTACACTTTAACCAATTTCACTGTTTTCTGCCTTAAGAATAATACATTTTTTCTTACTGTTTTCCAATAATTCTTTTATTTAAGGCTCTTATTGCTTCTCCTCTGTGTGATTTGAATTCAGGCACAGTGTTGGGAGCAGCAGAGTCCAGTAGCTGGTTTGTGCAGGAGGCACAGTCAAGAATGAAGGTGTGAAATGTGAAGTTATGTCCCAGTGGTTTCCCTACCTTGATGCAACACCTTATAAGATGATCTGTAAGAGGCAGAATGTTTTACATAAACTATTTCCCCTCCTCAGAACACCATTATAATTTTCTTTCTCTCTATTTTCCACACGCCACTTTCACCACGGCAGAATCTGAGCACCTTCCCATAGTGCAGGAGAGAATATGAGCAACATCTGTCGCAGGTGGTGTGCTCTTTATCTCATCTTCTCCCCAGAGAGAGCTCTGTGTGCAGTGGATAGGAATATAAATAATAGATTATTCCTCACTTGGTCAAAACCAGGGGAGGAAAAAAAAAAAAAAAAAGGTTTTACAAAGACTGAAATTTGTTTTGTTGTTTTTCCTAAATGAATTGTTAAAAGGAAAGTCAGTGGCATATGAAACTTTTGATTCAGCTTCAGGTGGAACGTTTTGGTTTTGAAGAACAGACAAAAGAAATGGGAAATGAGAAGTTAGGTCCATAAAATTTTGTGGAGAAGACACTGGCCATGCAAAAACCTGTTTGTGCTAAGCAACTTAATGATTATAATAGCCCAGAACATGACATACTCCAGTAACTGCACATCTGGGTTCCAGATGATGCTCATTCACTAATTCACTGCTTAGCAATCCTAATGGGAGGAAGTGAAACTTCCTTGGAGTTTATGGCATTTTCTTAAGACAGGATATCCCTTTTTTTGTGATTTTTACAAGGAATGGTTCTTTCGCTTTCCATCCAAAATACTGAGTAATGCATTAAAAAATTTCAAGATGACAAGAATCACAGTCATTTTGTGCATATTTTATGTTGTTCTAGAATTCATATTTAGAAGGAATAATTATGGGTTTAGATAAATACTATTTATCTCCTACCTTTGACTTATTCTTCAGGAGTTCTTGCATTATTGTCATTTTTTTAAAGCATTTGCTTGCTAGTAAATAATACCTTACACTATTCTTCAAGCTATATTGTTATATTATGGTTATTACAATTTCCTAGACTCTAAATCAAAGAATCTCCTCACAGGGTGAATTCTTCCTAGGAGGGATTTTAGTGCCAGAGAGGATCAGGGATGATATAATTAGCACACCTTGGAATTCCATAAGCTGCACTGATTTACACCTCCAGCCAAGTGACACTCTGAAATGCAGGAAATTGCTTCTTACAATCAAAACCAAGGAGATCTCTGGGCAGTGGAGCTAAAGAAACCTTTTTTCTGATGAACTTCCCTGTGCCTTTTTCTTTCTACCTTCTTTGACTCCAACACCAACATCTCCAGCTCTGCCCTGTATCCCTTGGATATTTCCATGAGTCAATGTGAGAGGAAGGCTAAGGCTGGTTGGGAGTTCTTCGTGTGCTCATTGCTGTGGCCAAACAGAATATTTATCCTCTGAGCCCTTTCTGCTTTTTTTCTTACTAATTTGAACCTAGGTCTTCTATTTGATTGCTGAGAGTCACACAAATTTTATTGTCTCTCAAATAACAGTGCTCCTGAAAAATTTTGGTTGAAAGCAACCAGTGTTCTCAAAGTTTCTTGGGGTGAGGCTACCTAACAGCTGGATAAATTCAATTGACTTGTTTATTCTTGCATTGGAAAATAGTCTATAAAGGGGAATTCTTTTAACCAAACCACTTCCAAGCTAATCTATGCTTAAAAAATAAATGTCAGGATGTCAGGCGCATATTTGTGGCACTGGAGGTTATAATTTTTAGGGTTTGATTTTTGAAACATTAATATTGCCTGAGCACCAAAAAAAATTATTAAACTCAGTTCTTATTCTAGCTAGTTTAAAATGACAGGTATGAGAGTGCACTGTCTTGATATAGTGAACAGAAAACCACACACCACCACAAAGTGCTTCCTTGTATTGATGTTCAGTTTTCGGTTCTGTTAAAAAAATTAGAAAAGAGTGAAAAAGTTAAAAAAAGAGGAAAAAAAAAAGCAGAATCTATATCAATATATCTATCCATAACTATCTTTCAAATTAAGCACAACTCAAATTCTGGCAACTAGATGAATATAGCATTTGTCTTGAAGTGGGAAGCAAGCCCATCATTGTAAATGTACTTCTTTTCTGAAAGAATTCCATTTTCTCCTTTCCAATGTGAATTCAGTGGAACTGCGTCACTTCAGGCTGCTCCCTCAGTCATAAATCTCTCAGGTCACAACTGATTTCTGGTCTCCATTTTCCAGTTCTGTATTTTTCTGCAATTTAATAGTAAAAAATGTTTTCTCACTTTGCTGAGAAAAAGGATATTTATTTACCAGGAAAAGGTCTGTTATTGCTGTGTTGCAATCATTAGCAATGCATAGATTCTCTGACTAGGATGTCTGGAAAGAGAAAGGGTGATGCAGGATGCATCCTGACCATGTCATCAAAATATGTTTTGATTTCCCTTCTCTCTCCTGTCTTTCCTTGGGGTTCATGACTGCAGTGCCTCAGAAAAATGGAGAACTGATTTTATTATTTTTTCTAATTTTTTCCCCTATGATTACTGCATATTTTTCATGGCAGAGAGACTGTTACTCCAAAACAATAACGTCACAGAAAAAAAATTGACAAAGCAGAATCTTCCTAAAATATTTTTTACCTTTTTTCAGCAGCATGTGTATTCTCTCATAGAGACCTTGTTATTACACAGTAAGATCTAGGATGTAGAAACAAGGATTATATTCACTCTGGATAAGTGAGATGTGTCTGTTGTTAATAAATCTCATTTGAAAATACAGAACTCCCTAAGTCTTTGTGGATCTAGCATTTGGATATGGCCCTGGCTGCTCTCAGATCAACACCTTTAAGCTGCTGTGCTAAACCAAGTATAAATGACAGTTCCACACTCACAAATACAAGGAGTCTCAAGTGTACCTTTGTTTTTACCCCCATTTACATTCTGATTATAGAAAAGCATAATTTCCAGTGTTAACATCAAATATCCTCAAGCAGTATAAATCTTAATTACTGTATGCTAGAAGCAGCACTAACAAACACACGAGGCACTTTACAAGGACCAAGTGTGTCCCTATGTACACGTAAAGAATTTCAGCAATTCCTTCCCTGTGGTTAACAAGACCTAAATCTGCTTAATGGTGAGTAATCTCTAGGAAGCTATATAACATGAATAATTATTCAGAACTCTTCTTTTTAGAGTGTTTTTCCTGAAAACATGCACACTAGATCCAACTTGTGGTGAACTAATGATCTGTGAGTGACACTCGTCATTTAAAATTATTCATAGAGCAGCTTGGGCTGAAGTTGTGAGTCTGGATGATCCTGGATGCTGGGAACTCAGGTGCAGAGATGCTTCAAAACTGTTCAGCAGAAATCCATCACCAGCTCATTTATGCAGGAGAAAGCTTTAAGGGAAAGGCACATGAAATGTTTTAATCAGAGTTTGTGTTTCTGCAGGCAGAGAATGCAGATAAAACAGCACTGGAAATGAGAGCTGCCCCTCCTCATCTTAACTGCAAAAGTGGATGAAACTTCACTTGGCTCAACTAAATTTCCTCGAGCCCATCAGCTAGAAATAAATGATAAAACAAGAATTTCAAATTCCCTTCTAATTATTTTGCATTTCTTATGGTTGGGAAGGCAGTATTTGCATCTTCTGGATTTGCAGGCAGTATGACAAGAAAGTGACAGCAGAAGGCCAAACAGTCAAAGCAGCATATACATATACATTTTTTAAAAGTTTCTAATATTTTTTTATTACTTTTTAATTTTACATTGATCTAGAGAAGCAGTGAGCAGCAATATTGTTGTCCTCAATTAACCTCCTTGGGCCAATAGTTTCTGATTCCAAGGAATGACAAACTCTGTTTTATTTTAAGTAATTTCTGTGCAGTTCAATGGATGTTGATTAATCACCATCAAAGATTTGTTCTATGTTTTTCAGCACCTTGAAAAGAACTAAAGCTCATATGGACTTTCACAAGAACTCATAAGAATTTTTAGCCATTTTAACTTTTATTGTCAGCAGACAGAACACACTTCTCTGCTCCAAAGCTTTTCAACACCTCACTTAAAATAACAACTTCTCCTCTTCTGCTCTGGGATTCCCAGCCTGATATAGGGATAAATTGCTCCTTACAACCTGGGGACATTTCTTTTCTTTCTTGGGCCTAATCCACTGCCAATCCTGTCATTATTATTCTCTGAAGAAAATATCACAGCTAATGTACTGTACCACTGTGATTTTAATTCAAAATTACTGTATGGGCACTTCTTCTTTACTACAGGCTGTATATCCATACACATAAAGTCTTTATCCATACATATAAAAAAAATGAGTTCACTGAAGCTGCTTGGGTACTTACAGAAGAATGTCTTTCCAGGATGAACTACTCAGAAATATGTTAAATTCTTCCAAATTCCCCTCCAGCACAGCAATGTATTCCTGCCACACGGACAGCCATGGTGGGGCTCCAAGAAAAAAAAAAAAACAGTTTTACAGAGACAAAGATTTGGTATCAAGGTATCTTGACTGTGCACATCTAATGCAATTTATATTTTATATATATATATATATAAATTTCTAATTGTTTTAATGAATAGGCATCACTGCATCCTTACCAGCAGGCAGTCAAAATCAACAGTGGCTAATACTTCAGGAAATTTTGACATTTTGGTAAAAAAATTATGAAAACAAATGGGAGAAATCTTGTTGTCACTGTCATATTTTCTGGAAAAACCCCCTTGCCCAGGATTTTTCTCCTGGGAAGCTGAGAAGCCTCAGAGAAAAAGGAAAAAAATATTATCTCTTTTGCTTCTCCTGTGTTTTGCTGCTTTGGAATGTGGTTTGGAGATTGTTTATCCAACATGTGAATTGGTTTTACTCAGTGACCAATCACAGTCCAGCTGTGTCAGGGCTCTGGAGAGTCATGGGTTTTTCATGAGTATCTTATTAAACCTTCTGTCTGTATCCTTCTTTAGTATAGTTTTAGTATAGCATTCTTTAATATAATATAATGTCATAAAATAATAAATTAGCCTTCTAAGAACATGGAGTCAGATTCTCAATTCCTCCTTCATCCTGGGGACCCAGCAAAATACCACAGCTTCTGAAATGTTTCTTTCAGGTTTTGTTCATCCTTATTTGTAATATGGAACTGGAGAAGCTAAAATTAGTTTTCTATATTAAAAATCTCAACTAAGCAGACAGATTTAAGTAAGATCCTTAATTTTTTTTCCCCTGTTCTCAGCTCCCACCAGTCCAAGGGGGGGGTTGCCTGCTTAGCAATTCTCAGGGTCAAGTGCTAAGATGAGAAGGTTTCCATTTTGTGAGTAAGCTTACTGCACTTAATCATGTGCTTTGGGTCCATCCATCCCATCCTGCCCACGAGAGAAAGGAGCCTGCAGAAATCTCTGTATTTAGCACTTCCTGCAGCAGCTCCTGGGCTAATCCTTAATGGTTTGTCATTTAATACCTGCTCTGCTGGGGGATTTGATGGCCATTACAGCAGCTCTTTGCTTGGCTACCTTGTGGCTCAGCCCGAGCTCTGCACAGCTTGGCAGCTCCATCCCTGCCCGGGAGAGAACCAAGCTCTGCCTGGTCAGGCCTGAGGTAACTCAATAAGGGAGTGAAACACTCTGGTGCACCAGGCTGGATAACCATATGGCTGGCTTTGTATCTCAGCGAGGGCAATCACCATTTCCCCTGTATCACTTCCACCAGAAGATATAATAAATTGGCTTGGGATTGCTCACCTTGAGAAAGCGATCCAAGCTCTCACTCTGTGAGCGAGTGCAAAACTAAGCAAAACTGCAGCTCTGTTTCATTACCAACATTTTGCTCAGCTCTAATATTAAAACATTTCCTTCCTACTTTTATCTTTCAGTTGTCACCTTCCCTAGCAAGGCACCATTTTCTTTCATCAGGGCTTTAGAAACAGTGCCAATTTGTTTCCACCTCCTCTCTGTGCAGCTGTGATCTTTAATCCCTGGTATCAATCTCTTTTTCTGTGGTTCCTGCCTCACTCTGTAACCCTTGAAACCTTGGAGCAAATGAGTCTATTTTTGTCTCTGGAGATTTGAGGGCAGATAACACAGTTATTAGAGACATCTTTTTCTTGCTCTGATAATGATGATCTGCCTTCAGTAATTTTTCTGTGTCTAAACTGCCAGTGTGGCTGGAGGAACACTGACATGTTTTTCCTGGGTGTGTAGATTGCTACTTTCTCCTTCTCCCCCCACCCCTTTTTTCTTTTATTTTTTTTCCCTTTTTCTCACTGATCTATTTATTTATTTCAATTTTTGTTTCATCCACTCCCCTGGTATGACTTATCCATTCATGTGTAATTTATAGCTGTCAACATTTACACTAGGCTGCTCAAATTTATTGCTGACCACTGATACGGCTGTAATTTCGTTTTGGCCAAATACCTTAAGCTCTCCCACGTTCCCACAGTGTATTTCTTATACCAGGGCCACAGGAAAGAAATCCCCACTGCAGCATTTGTGCAGCTTTCCTGGATTGTGGCACAGAGACAGAGAATGAGTTTGGACACACTGGGAATGACCTATTACCCTTTTCTTTCTCACAGGATCACAGCTGAGCATGAACTGAGGAAAGAGGAGGTGTTTCAGGTAATGACAACTCCAAAATTTATAATGCCAGAGGATGGAATCCACATTTGCAAAACCCTGCAGGCAACTTTGCAATCTGAAGGACATGAGGCATGTGATGTGATGGGTGGAATCATGTGACCCATGAGATCCAAGTGGAAAGCTTCATTTTAATACTCAAACTGCAGCACCATGAATTATCTTCAGCTTTGGAGGCCAAGCTTTGGCTTGCACTCTCTGTCCACTGATGACAGAGGTTTTTTTAAGAAAAGAAAAAAAAAAAAAAAAACAAACAGAAAATAGGAACTCTTTTGTGATGTAGTTTCCAATACCAGGCCACTAAAAACCTGACGTGTTTCTAATAAAGTTGGCTGCTTAAATACTTTTTTCAGAACTCTGCTTGGTTTTGTTTGTTTTTAATTTTTTCTATACATTTTCAGAATCTTTTGTAAATCTAGATGTGCTTGGCTGAAAAGAAAAACAATTCTTGAGGAACACTTGTTTTCTGAAAAGCACATTCTCAGTTTTCACTCCAAATACGGTTAATTAGAAGTTCACTTTGTACCTTGAAAAACTAACATTGTTTAGGGTCATATCCTTTAATTCCTTTTATTTCTTGTGATCCTTTAATACCTTTTGTTTCTTGTGTGTAAAATTAGCACTCACTGGAACAAGAACTTAATGAAACAGTAAGAGTAAATGGTAAATGAGGGAACTGAGTTTGGTTGAAAAGGGAAATTTCAACCAGTCAAAAATTATTCTTAAGAATATATAAGACATTGGAAGAACCCAGAGAAGCACATTTCTTGAGAAAAGGCTCAATCAGTGCTAATATCTGAGATCTCCTGCCTGGGACAGTCCTTTAGTTCCAGAGACAGAAACAGGTGTCTCATAGACTTCACTATTTCTAAGAGAGTTAAAGAACACACAGCATCTTAATATTTTCATGGTGAAATCACCAAAAGTAATTTTATCCTCTAATAATGTGCCTTTTGTTTATTAATGCCTTTTGTCAGAAGTCAAACTTTGGATTTTTTAATTTTTTCTTTCCTAACGCTTTAAGTCAGAGAAAATGATTTTTTTTTCTCACTCTTTTGCTTACATCCAATAACTCTTTCAATAGAGATTCTTCAGTCCTTGTTAGGCTGGGAGTGGAATTTTAATTTCCTAATCATCCAAAGTGAGCTGTGATGTTCAGATTTCATTTTAGTCATCTCAGAATTTAGTGGGTTAAGAATATTTGTGTCTCAGTGGGATGCACAGCTCCTGACTCACATTATGTAGCATCACAGCTGGATTACTGCCACTTTATGTTTGCAGCCTGCCTTGACCATGCATCCTCTAAATCCCTGGATTGCACAAAATTCAGCACCTAGAATGGCCCCTTGCATACATTGGCTTATCACATGGAGGTGGAGGATGCTGCACAGGCTTCCTGTCAAATGCATAATTACTTTTACAGTGCTTGTATGCTCTTCAAATCTTGTTTCCATCTCCACTTACCTCCCTGAACAGCTGATCAGTCACTGTCCTTGTAATTGAGAATAGTACTTGCCCTTTCTTAAAGATTTGATTTTTTAAAAAATTAAATTCCTTCCCATAAGAGTTATGAGAAACATAATTTTTTGAGCTTTTGGGTGGTTTATTTTGGATGCCTTGTCTTGACTTTTCTAGCAGAATTTCTGCTTAATTGTAATGTAGTTTAAGTGTATAATGCCATGTGTTGCTTCTGCATGAAGTGTGCTATATAAATGTAAATCAGCTAATTAATTCATAACAACAAGTATTATAGCAACACATTGACTGTCATGCTCTGCAGTTTTCCAGTTGAACACTGTGTATATGCTTTGTTAGTAGAGGAATTGCAAGCAGGAGGGTTAATAATTTTAAATCTAAATAGTCTTGGCTGTTTATGCAGCCAACACAATTGTCTGTCTGGAGCCTGTACAGATAAAGAGGCCAAAGCTTCTACTCTGAGCCCTGGTTCATTGAATCATATAAAGGTTTGGGTTGAAAGGGACCTAAAAGATCATCTCTTTCAACCCCTGTGCCATGGGCAGGGACAAAGTTGATGACATTCGGTGTAAATGTGGGAGAAATCACCTATTTGGATGCTTTCAAACATCACCTGTTTATGAAATATGGAAAACAACTCATTTTCTTCTCTGAAATGTACCCAGAGAGACCTATGGATAAACTGACTTTTGTAAGTAGGAATACTGAACATGATCTAAATTCTCAATGACTCTGAATTCAGCTTTGTCATTCATTGTAACAGAATGTTACAAAAACCAGCAAAATTACACTAAAATTACTTTTCTATGTCTCAGCTGCTTCTAAATCCAGTTTATCTCCAAGATCTAAAATTCTCTGGGGTTACAGCAAGATTTATGTAAGCCAATATCTGACAGATCCAAAACATGCTCCCTTCCGAGACAAGGCTGCATGTTGGCAGCTACCAGCATGGATTACCAGTCTTGCTCTTTGCTCAGAAATGCAAAAGCTTTATTTAAAGCTATTTAATTTTAAGCTACTCACTTTAAAGGCAAAAGATTCCTTGAGTGCTTGCAATTTCTTTCATACGCATCCAGTGTACCATGAAATCCACAGGAATGCTGCTGTATTTGCAGTAAGGATCACAGAATCAGAATGGTTTGGGTTGGAAAGGACTTGAAAGTCCATCCAGATCCAACCCCCTGCTGTGGGCAGGGACATCTTCCACTATCCCAGGTTGCTCCAAGCCCTGTCCAACTTGGCCTTGGACACTTCCAGGGATCCAGGGACAGCCACAGCTTCTCTGGAAAACCTCTGCCAAGGCCTCACCACTCTCACCAGGAAAATTTCTTCTTGATATCCTGATATCCCATCTAAATCTGCTTTATTTAGTTTGAAGCCATTTTCCCTTGTCTTGCTGTCACATACCTCTCAGGGGTCTCTGTGGTCCTGGCTGACCCTGAGATATGTCAGAGTCTCTTTTCCCAGCCCAGCAGTCAAAAAAGGAGTCAGGATTCTTCTGTTCTGGTTTTCAAGGTTGTTTATTCTCTGTTATCTATAACATTCTTTTCCTGACCTGCTGAGGTCCATCCAGCAGGTCAGTCAGTGGCACACTGACCGCCTTCAGGGCGGTGCTGTCTTTTTACTCTAAAAACTACGTGTACTTCATTTACAGTAATTTCCCAATACCTATCACCTATGTTAGACTCTTTCTCTACTCTAAACCAATCCAAAAGTGCCACCATCACCCAGAAGGTGGAGGCTAGGAAGAAGGAGAAAGAAGGATAAGACACGCCCAAATTCCTCCATATTGGGACCCTGAGCCCCCATTCTAAAAACCCCAAAATTCTATTTTTCGCCCTGTGACAAGCTATCATTCTACTTAAACTTTCGTGGCTTGTAAATCCTCATATAAAGTTGGTAATTTTTTCTATGGGTCAAAGTCAAAGGCACAGGCGTCTTGGGCTCTGTGCCAAGGTTTCTGAGCCCCCTGGCAGTGGCTTGAGTCCTCCAGGACAGCCAGAGGGATGTCCTGGCTTCCAACACATACCCTTGCAAAAAGTTTCTGTCCATCCTTCCTGTCAGCTCCCTTCTGGCTCTAGAAGGCCACAGTTAGGTCACCCCAAACCTTCTCCTTTCTGGGCTGTACAATTCCAATTCTCTCAGCCCTTCCTCACAGCAGGGGTGCTCCATCCCTCTGATCTTCTTGGTGGCCTCCTCTGGATTTGCTTTACCAGGTCTCTGTCCTTCCTGTGCTGGGGACGCCCAGGACCCCAGGTGGGATCTCAGCAGAGCATTATTGAGGGTATAAATCTGGCTGCTCTGAGGAGCACTTCACAGCAGGGGTTTTGTCACTGTCAGAGCAGTTCCCTAAAGAGAATTTACAGGTGAGAAACAATTTCTCTTCAACTCCTCAATGGAGAATGTTGGTTAGTTCTGGAAAAAGAAACAGAGAACAACTGAAGACTTTAAAACCTTGAAGATACTCAGGTTTTAGACAGTTCACAAGGGAAAAAAATAATATGCAGACAATTTACACAAAATAAAACCTCTAAAATATAGTTCTTTCAGAAAAAGTGTGTGGAAAAATTACCACTAATTTTTTATAGACTACATCAGGTTGTCTGATACAGAAGTAGAATGGCTGGTGCTTAAACATTTTGTCCAATGTAGGGAAAACTACAGCTTTGTGTAGCACTTTCTCAAGGTTTCCTCTCTTGTTTCACATCTCTGAGCAAAAGCTGAGACCAGAAACTCCCTTCCCTAAAGCAATGAGTGTAAGCTGAGAGCAGAAACACCCTTCCTCTCTGAAGCTGAATGCTGGCAGCTGAGTGATGCAGGTTGGCCCTTGCACAGTTGCCAAGTCAGATTTGTCCTGTATCAGCTTCTCACAAACAGCACCGAGCAACTGCACAGGATTAAGGTACACGAGGGGCACCAGGATCTAGAGGAAAATGTTTGAGACACTAAAGCAGCATTTTCAATTGGAGCTGTTTCTGTCATTTTTCCTCTCTTTCAACAATAAAATATGTGTTAAACTGAGCATTGGTCCTTGCAATTCTTGCTAAGTAATATCAGGAGTGACACATAACCCCCCATCCCCCCTCCAAAATGTTTATTCTCCACCAGTGCTCAGAAACTCATCAGAAAAAATCCCTCCACTCCCTTTATGCTATCAAAGCTTTCCTCAATTTATCAAAGTTATTAATAACCACTCTCCAGTGTAGCTTCAAAATAAGTGACTTTTTAATACGATTATGCTTGCAAGGTCTAACAGTTGATTAAATTCTTGTATGTGCAAATGTGCTTGTGTATTCACACATATAAATCCACCTGCATGTTATATAGAGAACATACACAGCTATGCATATTTTTCTTTGCCTCACTGTTTTCAGACACTTTTATAAAGCAAAAGCAAATGCTTCCTTCTTAGGCACACACAATTAATGCAGCTAGGAGGGAAGAAAAGGAAAGATCCTAAAAGGCTCAGTTATGGAGAAATTTTCAAAGTGAAAGATTTAAAAAGACTCAGGAATATAATGTTGAAGTAGCTGTGTAATTATGCAAACCATCCTATTTCTTTCTACTCTTTTGTTGCACAGTTAAATTAAATATATGAAGGGTGTAAAAAAAACTCCAAACAACAAAACAAAGAAACAGCAAACCAAGAATGATTTACATTGTATGAAGGCAGTTACACACTTCAGATTGCTAAAAACATTACCTTAATTATCCACATATTATTCTCAAAAGAAAATAATTCGTTTTTTCTTTATGAAAACTGTCAATGCCAAAAATACTTCATTCCAGAAAACTGGATTTAAAGAAAAACATTCAAAACAACTTATGTTTAAGTCATGAATAGTTTGCTTTGAATTTGTTGTTTTTAAGCACCTGCAAATTAAGTTATCCAGAGATAGGAGGGCCTTGCTCACAACATCTGTGAATGACCCCTTTGGCCAATTATTAGTGATGAGACCTTGTGCTTAGGATAGGGCTTAATTTTGAGCAAGAAAACAGCAATCCATATCCTCAAACTGAGGAGTTATCCATTCATAACGAAAGTTATGAGGAGGTAAGAAAAAGTAGCTGCACCTCATCACAGACCTTGGTATTAAATATTGAAATGAACAGACAAAGGAAAGGCTTTTTAATCAGTACACCAGATGAATGATGACCCTGGAAAACATGTCTTGGACAAGGGCAAATAATACTAAAATTAGGAAATCACAATCTGATGATAGACATAAAAGTTTAAATGAGCCAAATCAATCTCTTCTTTGTGAATTCTTAATCTTTAAATATATGAAATTTTGTGTTAACGTGAGATCTGGCCAAGGGAAGAACATGGGCATTTGTATGGCCCTTGCCATTTGGTTTAAGGTGTATTATCTAATATGACTGCTCCTTGTGTGCAAAAGATGGTGGAAATATTCCTCTCCACTTGTCTTCTCTGTTTATTTCTCCATTGAAAATCTTTCTGAACTCTTTTCTTATCTAAGCTAGATAAGAAAAATCTCGTCCTGTATGTTTGTACAGCTTCTGGCACCCCTGAATCCGAATTTCCAGAAGTAACTTCTCAGTATTTCTGCAATAAGCATGGATGCAGTAAGATACTTGGTCCTAAAGGATTCAGAGATTAATAAACAAGAACAACAACAAAAATAAGCCTGAGGCTGTGAAACTTTTGGCCTCCTCTACTAAGTGAGATCAAGCTCAGAGATCACCCATCCCTTGTATTAAAGACGGTGTTTGTTTTTGAAACAAATATTGAGTGAAGAGTTCAGGCATGAAATTCAAACCACTTATTTTCCAATCTGCTCTTATGGACCTTGACCTTCTACAGGGCCAGATGAGGCAGGAGGAGTGTGAAAATATGAGAGGACCATGGCAATAACCAAAAAGCTCATCACAGTACAGGATCACAGCCCCAGAGCAGAGAAAGAGCCCAGGATTCAGTTTAACAGATGTGATGTTATTAGCAGTGGGGCTGGTGTCTAGAAATAGTAAGGAATGACTGAAAACATATAAACTGAATGCAAAAGGTCTGTGACCTGCCTCTTGAAAAAGCAGATTTAGGTAATAAATTAATAGACTGAGGTGTGTCCTATTCAGCAGTTTCCTGTCAGGAAAGCTCTCCTGGTTTCTGATTCCTTTCTACAGCCTTGTCATGTCACTTCAGACAGAAATATCAGAAGTTGCCCGTGATATGGAGTAGTTACATGATGCTACATAAAGTCTGAGACACCTAAGATCTTCTTCCAGCTGTGGTGAGAACTCAAAACCAAAAAATGACCTCCCAAATCTTTGGTTTTGATCTGTCTTTTAGAAGCCTACCACATCTTCATTTCCATGACAGTTCTAAGGGTTAGCTGAACTTTCAAAGCATTATCCTAATGATATGTATGCATGATAGTAATGAGAAATACATTTTCTCCAGATTTTAATTAAAAAAAAAAAGTCTACATAGAAAATGATGATAACATAGTTGGTGGTACAAGGAAATTTGTGATCACTGACAGGTAATACTTGATTTATTCATTCATGGGGAAAAATTACAACACAACATACACTGTATGAAATTAAGATAGGATCCTAAACAATTTTATCCTTTAATATTTCTAGCTTTCCTGTGTGTGTGTCATAGAGAAACATGTGTTATTTACCCAATGGACCAGAGCATTTTCTCTGAAAAAGATGAGCTTGTAATGGAAATGCTGACACAACCTCAACTATAACAGCATGAACAAAGACACTTTAATAACATTTTTATTGCTGTAACATCTTTTAAAAAATGAAACACCTGGGACTTGTGCTTAAAAAAAATAAAAACAAGAGCAGAATTGCAAGTTCTGTTCTCTTCACACGATGGGAAATTAACACAACAAGTCAAAGACTGGAATGTTAACTTACCCTACCAACATTTATGATCATTCAAAGAAAAAATAATTAATATATTTATGCATGTATTTCCCTGGAAATATATTGCTATATGAGCTAACATTTAGAAATTTCTATTTTTTCAAGAGCTGCTATACCTTCACAGATATAAAAGTCACTGTGGCAACAGAAGAATTTATTCTTCTTTACAATTTAACTTGGAAATTACAAAACAAGAGTGATGAGGATTTTGTGACACACTTAGGATGATGTTCAGGGACACATTGCTATATAACATATACCTTGAGAATATTGTGCTAACACTAAAGCTATGAGGACTTAGTAACATCTTTATAAGCACTGTGTTGCACTGTGTGTGAAGTGTGTTTCTAGGAAATGCTTCAAGTACCACTCAGATCTCCTTCCTGGAAAATCTCAATTTTGGTGATTATTGAGGGAGAAGATGAAGAAAACAGAATCGAGTGCCAGAAGGTCAGAAAGAGATTGTAGGATTATAATTTGCAGTATTGCTGCTCCTTGGGAGTTGCACTTCTGAACAAATTATCACAGCATTGTTGAGAGGGACAAAATTGAACAAGTCATGTTAAATAATCCTTTGCTCAGAAGTTCAGCAAACATCCAAGCTCAAGACCCCAGGCTCTAACATGAATGTTGTCATGGCCCACCTAAGAGTCTTGGATTTTGTTTTGTATTTTATTATAACCTCCCTCTGATGCTGACATGATCTAAAAGATGAGACATTGTACAGGGAGCAGCCAAACTGTTGTGATTTTTAAAGATTTCAGGTTTATAAGCTCAGTGAAGTGTTCAGGAAAGTTGGGGTTGTTCAGCCTGGAGAAGAGAAGGCTCTGGGGAAGCCTTAGAGCTGGAGCAGACTTGGGTGCTGAAAGAAAGTTACAGAGGGACTTCTGACAAGGTCATTAGTGACAGGATCAGGGAGAATGGTTTTAAATTAAAAGGGAGAGAAGGTTTAGATCAGATATTAGGAAGGTATTCCTGACTGTGAGGGTGCTGAGATCCTGGAACAGGTTGGCCAGAGAAAATCTGAATGCTCCATCCCTGCAAATGTTCAAGGCCAGGTTGGGTGTGTGAGCAGCCTGGGATAGTGGAAAATGTCCTTGCCCACAACAGAGGTTTGGAACTTTATGGGCTTTAAGGACCCTTCCAACCAAACCCATTCTATCAGTCTGTGATTCTTCTGTATCTTGAAGTTTCTTATGAATCTGAAAGAAAGTGCAGACACCTGGTGAAACTTCATTTGGAAGCTCCTGTTGCTATTAGGGGCTGTTTTCACCTCATCCAAATTTAGTTGTGCAATAGCCAGTTTTTAGTTCAAGATTCAGTCCTGTTCTGGCCAATGGACATTGGTGGATCTCATCATCCTACAATAATGTTCAAGACAAGCAGAAAACCAGTCTCTTGATACAACCTTTTGAGGGAATGTACACTAACATTGTGAGAATGTCTGTGTTTTACATGCCTCTATTTTGCCTAAAAAACCCCTCTTGTTGCTCTTTAAAACTGCAAGAACAACTGAATTTTCTAAATAACAGTTTCCTATAAATCTTCTGATTGTTTAAAATTTGAATTCCCAGTCACGTTAAGTTCTTTATTAATAGTTAGAGAAACACACTGAAAAAGCAATATCAAGAGCCTAATATTTACATGTGCTTGGACTCATTCTTGCCATTGATGCTGGTGAGATCTGAGTTCTGTACATATCATCTTATCTCTTTCTTACTTCTCTAGGTGTAAAATGACAAAAATATAACTTCTCTAGCGCAGAAGATATCATGGTGATATCATGGTGAAAGTTTACACAGTCCTCAGATAAGTTTAAGAAACTGACTGCGTATTTGAA
Organism: Camarhynchus parvulus; assembly: GCF_901933205.1. Lineage (NCBI taxonomy): Eukaryota > Metazoa > Chordata > Aves > Passeriformes > Thraupidae > Camarhynchus > Camarhynchus parvulus. The sequence continues at coordinate 65,472,798 of NC_044586.1, forward strand.
TTTTTAAGGTTGCTTTTAGTGTGGTTTTGGGAAAGAGTGAGAAGAATTAAATTATAGATGTGTTATAGCTTTTATCATTACCAACAAAGGTACTAAAAGTATTGGATTCAATGCAGGGATCCTCCTGCAGACTCCTTTCCAGTGTACTGAATTCCATTTGAATGGTGTTCTATGCATTTAAAGTCAGGCTTCAAACTTTACTGAAATGCAAAATTGCTGGGGCAAAACTTATTGCAGATGACTGGTTTGTTTTACTCTCATTTATTTGTCCTGGTTTTGGGATGGCATCAGATTATTGTGAGTCTTCATTAAATTCTATCTAAGCAATTGAGTTTTTACACTCTGGGAGTAGTACGAAAGTACCCTTTATTGGACCATCTGTGCTCTCTCTGAAGCATATGATTCAAAAGAAGATCCAAAAAAATGCATATTTTTCTATTAAGTCATACCTGATTATAAATGGGAGATTAAAGAAAGGAGACTGCACCAACATGGGAACCACAAAGACAGGGATTTATATTTCTTGAAAAGCTGGTGCTGTTAATTGTGCAGAACAGGACTTATATTTATAGACTCCACACTAAAACGTCTAAGTCAATAAATTCTAAGAATTTCCGGTGTGCCTTAAGAAAGTCCTAATTTTGCTTTTCCCTCTGCAAAGCAGTCTCCTTGAACTTCATCTTTAAATAGTATGTGAAAAGAATTAATTTTTTCAATAGTTATGTCTATTTCCACTCTTATCTGCTTACCAATTATAGATCTCTGAGAGAGGTTTTAGGAAAAAAAAAAAAATAATACAAACCATCAATTTTCTGATCTTTCTTTTTTTGGGATAATTGTTTTAGCTAACTACAAAAAAGGTGATTTTATCCTTCATTTTAAGTGGAAGATTTCCAACAGGACAAAATTAGTAAGAATTACCAGAACTGTCTCAATAGTCCGGTGATTTGATTGGTGGTGGAGGAGTTTTAAGCTCAAGTCCCTGGTCTACATTAAGTGCAGTTAATGTCGAGGCTGTACTGGGTTAGAAAAACCAGGAAAAAAAAAAGGCTCAATGAGTAGTAAACTATTTCCTGTGTAATATTTCTGTTCAGCAAGTGTATGCATTTTCAAGGTAAATTTAGAAGTCATCTAAAAAATTCATAAACTACTTTGGACTTTTTATACTTTTTGCTGAAATACATATTTTGTACCAGCATTTTTCTGTTCACTAAGAACAGCAAGCAGAACTGAGAAACTGAGCTCTCCCATACCAAAGTTTTTTCTCAGTAGAAGTTAAAGAACATAAAGTCACAACTTTCAACCAGTGCCCAGAATTTTGGAGTATAAAGATAATCCCTAGATCTATATATTTTTCAGTATATATTTCTGATTACATAAAATGCAAATTATGGAAAAGGGGAATTCTGTGAAACGAAGAGAAAATAAAGCACTCTGAGTAAATTGGAGAGAAAATGGTCAGGATGAGGGGTAGCTATGTCTTGAAAGTTTCCTGCTTGTGTCCAAAGATGAAATGAAGCACCATCAGCATCTTATTTCCCTTTATTTAGCAAAGACTCTGGAAAACCTGGTAAAAGCCATCTCCAAGTATCCTGAATACTTATCCATTTGTCTTCCAGTTACCGTGTATCATAGTGTATCTCCCAGCCACAGGTCACAATTCCATCCAGTCTCATTCTCCTGTGATGTCTGTCGTTAATGATCATCTGCTCCTGTCCCAGCCCAGCAGGGAGCAGATTGATCACAAATGCTTTGAAACACTTCAGATCTTCAGTATCACGTTTGTCTCTTGGTCAGTGAAGTCGTGGTTGCCCCTTCCCTGAATGCATCCAATGTCAAGTTGGATGGGGCTTGGAGCGCCCCGATCCAGTGGAAGGTGTGTCTGCCCATGACAGATGTGTCAGAGCTGGATGAACTTTAAGGTTCCTTCCAACTCAAACCATTTTTTGATTCTTTGATTTACTTTATGAACTACTAAGGAATTGTATGGGCTGCCTGTGTATCTTGACTTTTTCCTCAATAAGTACATATACATTTTTGTGGTTCGTTGCTATGGAGAGGACAGTTCAGTGAAAAATAAATGCACTGTGAGTATATAAATCTTCCGGCAGAAGGTAAGATCTTCTGAGATACTTAGAAACAATTTAGTGTATATTTTTCACAATGCAGAACTTCTTTGCCTCAACACTACAATTACAGCAGCTGTTAGTGTCATGAACTGAAACAAAAGCACTTTAGTTAAGATTAGCTTTTAGTTTTCTTCCAAACATGAAATAGCTCAATTATAAAAATTTCCATTTTTTATTTTTTGGTACTTCTATACTAAACAAAATAGCCCCTTCTCCTCCTTCATAAATTGCTCTAGGGGAACCATGGTTTCAAATATTGTATTAGCAATGAAAATACAAAACAAATGCAACACTCATTTGGATGATTTAAAAGCACTTGGTCTAAAAAACAAGTTGCTGAATAAATAAATGGGTTCTTCAGACATTGTGTGCTTGTTAAAGCAGAAATCTTGGCAACAGCTGTGATTGCTGTTCAAAAAGTGTGAAGCTATCTTTAAATATACAGATAGTTTTATTTAAATCCCAGGGAATTTGCATGCATTGAAGTTAAATTCTGCTTAAGTATTGTGCTGGATTGAGGCCACAAGTTAGAAATGCAATTTTTAATTTAAAGCATCAGATAGATATAAAATTTGAGGTAGACACAAATCATTCAGTAGTCCTTGTTATTCCAGCCATTAAGGTAGAACAGCAAGCAAAATTGCATTTACATGTGAGCTGAAATGAAGGGCTCCTTCTTGTTTATATCAAAGGCAGTCAAACCTCTCACTGAAATGGAGATTGGGCACAGAATAGTCATTGCATAAATAACTTCCTTTTTGTTCAGTGATAAATGGAATCCATTTACAAGTCAAATGGAGAATGGGTAAGTGACCATGTATGTCCATGTAACATCTGTGTGCTCACTGGGAAATCAAGTGACCCTGTTCTTATCGTTCAGCTTTTTCAGTGTATGACATGTCAATCACATTAAGTGTTTAAGATGCTACTAAACTCTAAGACTATGTAACAAAATGTAGAAATGCTATTTCTTTGAGCTGTCCAGCTCTGATACAAACCTTAAAATACTCAGCTCTGATCTGAGTAAAAATGCCAAGGGTGCCTTGCATTTTGAAGCTGTGAGTCTCACCAGTTTTGCCAAACATCTTGTGGGAAGAGACATCTCTTCTATCATATCAAGAACTTCCTGTTTGGGGTTTTCTGAACTAGGACTGTAGAGGAAATAGTCATGATTTCAGGATTTTAGCACTCCAAGTGCCACGAGGAATTTGGAAACCTTTCGAATTTTAGCAATGAAATTTGATAGACAAAAAAGTTAATAAAGCATTTTGTAAGTTTTGAAAAAAAAAGTGCATTCATTTTTATATTTCGTCATTAAAAAATACACTTTCTCTAACCAATCTTTCATGAACTAGCTTAAAGACAGCTCTTGCCACTGTCCCATTCATATAGTGTACATTTGTTAATCTGTTTTTGCAAATTTTAAATGTTCATACTTATCCTGAGGGCAAACTAGTGAGAATTTTAGATCCTCATGTGGAGAAAAAAAAAATAGAATAAAAGGGTCCTACTGCATTTACATGGGTAATTCACAGCATCTAAACTATTCATAGAGTAAGTTCTTCCCCTTTAAATATTTTTCTGCCCCTTGTTTTAGCAACAGCCTGAAAAAGATCCCTGAAGGTTAGGAGAGTAAAAGACAGGGATAGCAGTCTCCCTGCACTCCACTGAGGACAAAGATTCCAGCTTTCGCTGTTCTGCAATACTAGAAGTAATAGAAGAGAGTCTCCTACATACACATTGGAATATGTACAGCTGTCTCATTTATATGTTTTCATATAACTTAGAAGTTGTAAAGCTAATATTCCTTAGTTTTCTGTTTATAGATAGGAAAAAACTTTTTGTTTATTGGAGTTCATATACTAATGCATCCAATGTCCAGCACAAAGCAGAATGCTGTATTACACTTCATATCTCCTTTATGTGCCTAAAGCGCGTGAGATTCTTTTTGTTCGTATATTGATGATGACAGTATGATTTTTTCAGTTAAAGTAATAATGAAATCTTATAAAGGGTTTGGTAATAATGGAAAATTTTCACAGTGATTGGTCTAATAAACCTATGCCAACAGCTCCCTCTATGTACCATATAAAGGATGCTAGCAAATACATTGCATGTAATATGTATTTCTCTTCCAGAGAAAGATATTATTAAGGAGAAAGAATAATTTCTGCATCATTTAATTTTGTCTACAGTGAAGATTAAAAAAGTTTCAATAAAAACATTACTTGGTGTCACCTGCATAATTATAGTGATGCGTTTTCCTGTTAAAAATTTCCTTGATAATTTAGTGTATAACTCTGGCTAATTCATTCAATTTGCTTCCTAATCCCATTTGACATGCATAGATTATTGTAATGCAGATAGTTCTTTGAGTACACAAAATGGAACAATGCAATAAAAGGACAGTAACTAGTGTTATCTGTCTAAAGCTGGGAAAGGGAAGATGAGGGAGCATGGAGGATTATCTCTAATGAGAGCTGTACATCTGCTTGAAAAAGAGTGATACACTATTATAAGGAGAGCAGCACTGTTAACAGGAGACAGCACTAGAGAAGAAATCAAAAGGGTTTTATCCTTTAACTTGTTGCTTGTTTTCTGTGTGACAGTAGACAGGTGCCTTCCTCTCCCTGTCTTACCTCCCTTTCCTCCTTTTCTTGTTTAACTCCTGAACTGCCAGAGTGGGCTGAAATGTGTCTGTCACTACGGGCTGTGCTTGTTAAATATAATTTAACTGATTATTGTGTGTCAGGACAACTGAGATAATCTGTGTACAGGCCCGTAAAAATGATGAAATATGGGCTTTTTTTTCATCTATTTCACAGCAGGTTATATCAGGGGACATTAACTTGCATTTTTTCATAGGCTGGAGGATGTTTACAGTCCCTGGTGCTCAGGGACACAGGCAAGTTGTTAAACTGCAGACATTTAACTGTGACTCTAGCCATGGGTGGTGCCTACACAAATTTGTCTTGATGGATGCTTTTTGCCACCAGCTTCCTAAAACGAACAGCAGAATTAGCAAGTCCTCTTAGGCCTGAGTTCAGATCGATTCCACTAAGTACTTTTTACTTAATTAACAGAAGGTGATCTGCTTGCGAGTCAGGGAGAAAAATAAATGAAACTGAAAAACAAGTAACACCTTTTTTCTCTCTCTCTCTTTTTTTTTTTTTTTTTTGAAGTCAGTAGGTTTACAGTAGGTTATTGGGCACTGGGCATGTCTGCTTGCCAAAGAATTTATCAAGTACATTAAGGAGTAAAGAGTCAGAACAGAACATAATCACCATGTGCAAGTTTATCTGGCAGAGTGGTTCAGAAGTGCACACCACTGTTGTGCTGTTGAAGTTTAAAATGAAACCTTATTTTATGCGGAGTTGAGGGAACAGAAGGGAAAGCAAAACAAGGGAAGGCAAAGCTTTGAAAGATTAGGTTCACTCTGGATACTCTGTAGTTCTGAAAGGATGTTGTAGAAATTTCACATGGGATTTGACCACCAAACTGTGTATGTGACTGTGTTCACATACAAGCCCAGGAAGATTTTCAGTACATGTTTTACACGTACAGATGGAAGAGGAATGAGCCAAAGCTCAGGGATTCCTTCTGAATTACTGTTCCCACCTTTCCACGTTTCTTCTCAGTGTGTAGGCCCTTCCTGTGTGGTTTTTAATGTACTTGGATTAATAAACTAAGCAACTTCTGGCAATTTGCTCTTCTCCTCCCTAAATTTTGCAGGATACCAACCTGCTATTCTTATCTATAATTATGTATTTTAAGTTAGTAACCCCTAGACACTTCTGTGGAAAATATCCTTCTTTCTTTTCCCCTCCTAATACTGTAGCAAGATATCCGTGTGCGTTAGAAAATTTTCAGTGCAACTGGAAGAATCAACCAGGAAACAAAGCATTCCAGTCCCAGTAATTGAGGCACTCATGGTCCAGACCACCCCAGCACCTTTCTATCAGCTGCCCCTTCTGAGAGAGATGAGGCTACAGCAGTTTTCACTGCAGCCAAACTCCTCCGTCCCAGCCATCCTGCCAACACCTCTCATTTGGCTCTTTTTTCATCCCTTGCTGTCTCCTGTTCTCTTCAAACCAGTGCCCCTGTGTCACACACTCCCCCAAATGCCATCTGTGTGGTTTCTTTCAGACCACTGATGCAAAGCCCTTGGATAGCCCCCTATTTACTTGCTTCAGAGCTGCACTCAGAGGTCCCACTGCCTGAAACACTGCAATCAAGCTGACAACACAACCAATCAAGGTCTGACCTGCAGCCGTTTCCAAGGAAACTCAAGCCACTGCCACAGAAACAGATTGTACACAGTGGAAGGAAACATGTATTTTGGGTGAAGGGGAAAAAAAAATAAAAATAACCATTTCAGATTTTTTTCTCCCAGTACTTCTGAGTTATTACAAAACACTTCTAAAATAATAGTAATGAAAAATGCTCTTGTTAAGAAAGATTGAGCGATGATGGTCATGTAAGTACTTAAAGCCAGGCAAAGAGCCTCCAAGAAAGGCTATGAGCTAGAGCTGAGTGAGTGGTTGTTCCTGCTTTGCTTCCAAGTCACTTCATAACCCTTGCAAAGCCTTTGCAGAAGATTTCCAAGTCGTTAAGTCCCTAGTTCCAATGAACAAGTCCAGATCAAAACAGGATGAGTACCTGAAGAAGAAAATTTTGAAGGAAACAACAAGATTATCATGGCCATTCTGGAAAGACAGAGAAAATAACCTAACAGTAAAGGCCACCTCTCCTTGAGGAAACGGCATCACCACATTTTACACTAATGATTCTGCTTAGTGGATCAATTTATCAATTGGGAAAACTGTTATTTTTCCTTAGTGGAACAGTTTGCTATCTATTGTCATTTAAAATTTACTTGTAAATCAATTGAATTCAAATTTGTTTCTGAACCAATGTCCCGTTGTTTGAACACAGGGTGCATAAGGAATAATCATATTCTTTGTAAGGATGGCTGATGGGTGTATTGAAAGTGCCTGCTGTGAACTGGGAGCTCTCAGTTTTAATGCAATTATCAATGCAATGAGGAAAATGTCACAGGATGATTTTCACCAGAAGGGAACCTTCCACTACAACAGGGTGTTGAGAAACTTGTCCAACTTGTCCTTGAATACCTCCAGGGATAGAGCAGCCACTGCTTCTCTGGACAACCCTTGCCAGGACCTCACTACCCTCACAGTAAAGAATTTCTTCCTAATATCCAAACTAAATATACTCTCACTCAGTTTAAAGCCATTGTCCCTTGTCCTGTCACCACACACCCTTGTAAAAATTCCCTCTCCAGATTTCTTGTAGGCTCCCTTCAAATACTGAAAGGCTTCAGTAAGGTTTACCCCAGAGCCTTCTCTTCTCCAGGCAGAACAATTTCAATTTTCTAAGCCTGTTTCTGGCTAGAGACTCTTTTTTCCAGGATGTGGTTAGTTGCATCTCAGAGTAGACCAAATGGACCAAATGGACCATGTTCTAAAGACAGGTTTTGATTTCTTCTGGTCCTGGAGGGAGCCCAGAGTGCCTCACTCAGGGTCGGATGTCTAATTCCAGTTCTCTACACTTAGCTAGATAATTCTCCTCACTGACTGCTAGAGTGGAGCTTGGAAGAGGGTTGCCAACATCAAGGAGTAAGTAAATAAAGTTTTTTGAGATCCTTGTTGTGCAATTTGAGAGACTTTGGGAAAAAGGTGAGGAGGTTTTGTTGGGGCAATGAAAGTCTCCTTTTGTACTGTTGTTCTGCTCTATAAAGAACTACTATGGAGGATACAGAAAACTGAGGTTTTTCTGACTTTTGGTGGTGACTATGAGGAAAGAATCTCAGGAGGACAGAAAATGGAGCTAAGGACTTCCTATTGTGGTTTTACACTGACTCTGACAAATACAGCTGGACATGCATGGCTAACTCATGGAACCTGACCCAAACATCTGTGCAAGAAGTGTATCATAATTAAGTACATATTAATTAAAGCTTAACCTCAGTATATGCATGGTTTGTGACCCTGGGCAACTATCTATGATCTGCACCCAGAAAAAAACCCAAATACCAGCAGAAACTAATATGAAGAAAAAGAGTTTTGTATTGGAGGGAAAACTGACTACAGCAAGCAATATTCAGACCAGTCAGTATTTGAACATATCACGCTTCTGAAATGTGGATTTTTTTCCCAAGGAAGGAGTACTTTTCTTCCTACTATAAGTGCCCACTGCTCCTCCTTAAGTTCAGTTCTCTGCCAGGCACTTTCTGCTTTCACAGTTCTGTTCTATCCTGTATTGTGTCTGTAGTGCAATATGTGACAATTAATAAGAACTGTGAATCAAAGCTTCCAGCCATGATGAGACAGCAGATAGATTAATTAACAGAAAAAGAGCTTTTGGGCAGGGAGAGTTAAAGGAATCTCAGTCAGACTGCTCACATTCTAATGGTAATAAGAAGATAGTTATAACAAGAGCAGTCCTGAGTTTCTCATAGAGTTCTTCCTAAATCTCTGAATGTGATAGTTATCTTTTACAGTGACCATAAAATACATCAAATGGATCTAGGGAAATAAGATCAATCTTCAGTTTTTAGTCACCCAGTTTTATTTTTCTTCCTGATGTCAACAGTACACCATCATACATGGCTTTGCCTCAAATTGAAGACTTTATGCTTTGCATCTCTTACAACGAAAACTCATTATTCTGCTTATGAAAAGTATGAAATGGCTTAGAATGCAATCTCTCTATGTCCATAATTTGAAGTCAAGCATGTTGTTCAGGCAGAATTGAAGGCAATGTGTTTGTGATCCCCAGTGGCTGAGGAATAAGGGAGGAATTTAACTGCATTGCAATTAGTGTAATCAAAAAATTATGGATTTGTTTTTAAATCAAGAGGCAGACAGAAGTTGCTTTTTATGGACTGCAAACATTTAGTTCAAATTTGAGTTACGAGAAATTTTCTCGGAGCCATTTAAGCATGGCTCTTTATGTGCTTCTCAGCAGAGTTGTCTCACTTTGCGCAAATAATTATTGGTAATTTAAAATGCCCATTGCCTTTTCACCATTATACAATTCCAGCAATGTCTCACTGCTCTGAATTTCCAGAGGTTCCTGTCAAGACATCTTAAGGAGAGGTTTCTTTTAGGCAGTTGTATTAGTGTGTGTCTGAAAGGCAAGAGAGACCTAGAGCTCCTTTTTGTGCCAAGGAAGCTGAAAGATGTGATTTGATTTCCTCTTTCTTTCAAGATTTCTCACAGTAACATTTATAAATGTTTAAAAACAGTGATGTTGCCATGTACAATATGATTTAGCTGGATGCACTTATCATCCAAACTTTGTAGAGTTCATAACTAACCAGATGCCTTAGACCTGGTTATTTTCAAGGTTTCTGGGGTATAGAGCTGCTGTCACTGTGTCTGAATTTGCATTTGGACACTGGAGCATGCAATTCATCAGCTCCTCGACAGCATCACAACAGACAAGAAAATAGCAAATATAGGCTAATAAGGCTGGGGACTGACCACTAGTGATTGTAAGAACTATTAGTGATCATAACTGCTTCATTTTTTAAATGCAGACAGAAAAAAACCCCAGAGATCCAGCTTCCATTTGTTGTGTGTGTGTGTGTGTGTGTGTGTGTGTGTGTGTGTGTGAAAGCACTGACTGCCTCTGCCTAGAAAAAAATGCAAAAAGTGAAGAACCAAAGAACACACGAAACCCAGCAGATCTGATTAAGATAATTACCTTGAAGCAAAGTCCTGAATTTTTGTCATGCCTTTGATAATCAATCTGTAGAGCCATTGGATGAAAATGGAAAGAGCACAGAAGTAGGCAGTTCAAAACAAGACTCTCCACTTCTACATGACCACAGCTCAAAGTTTTGCTTCTCCTCCATTCCCTTGCACATCTTGGTTTCCTTTCCTTGATGACTGCAGACTTAGGAGGAATAAGGAGTCTCATCTTAGGAGGAAGAAGATCTCAGCTCAGTCATTCTTCTGGTGTTCCATCAAATGCAGGAATGGTTGGGGACTATGAGCTCCTGCCCCTTCCGGGGACAGTGAATTACCCAGGACCTGCATTAACACATAAAAGATAGACAGAACTGTGTCTTTCTTCTCCAGTTGTGTTATGAGAAGCACTTAATCCAGATTGGATTCCAGGTTCATGAAGAGTCTCCTCTGGTGATCTGACTGAGATGCTCTGCTTCACGCAGAGCTGAAGTTCAGATGCAGCATGCAGATGTGATACTAACTTGTTCTACCTAGCTCCTTATTTGATATTTTTGGTCCAAAGTATGTGGGTCTTACCCAGCACTAAACAAGGCACTCAGGTGTGTAATTTTGGTCTTGGATTCTGTTTTTCAATCTGTACCCCTTAAAGTTAGTCAATGCAGATCACATGCTTTGTTAGACCTGCCCCTTCATTTTTCAGGTGTTGTAAACTGTAAAACAATAATAATTAGCATTTCCCAAACCTGCAGAAAATTATGAAGATAGTTACATTAAAGAGTGAGAACTACTCCAAGTCTGAGGTGACAAACAGAACAGCATGGAAAGTAATTTTTTTCTGCCCTGTTAAAATTCTATGGAATGCAATAGTGTGTCTGCTCTGTGCTGAAATGAAAACATGAGAGATCTGTCCCACACTGATCAGGTCAGGGCACTCTTACTGTTACCTCCACAATTTGAGTCAGTCAGAGACAGATCTTGCACTTTTTTCATATCTGTGAGTGCCTTGGTTGTGCTTGGTGGCTACTCCAGAATGAGTGTCTTTCCAGTTTACCACATGTCTCTGTTAAATTTTCTATCTAAAGTGTTTCTTTCAGCATCTCTGGACAAAGTTGGGTTGTACACAGTAGATCTTTAATAAACAGACACTTAACTTACCAGTTAATCTTACCAATTAGCTCTAGGAATTGTAGCCTGTCTGAAGATCTTTGCATTCATAAAGATGTCTTCTCTTTGAGAAATATTTTTTTTCACAGGTAGAGAGCATTTTCTAGAATTTCTTTTATGCTGAATACCAGAAAAAACTTTCTCAAAGCTATCACCAGGTCTAGCAAGAAAGGCATTTACCAAAGTAGATGGCAAAACATGTCTTTAATTTCAGCTTTCTTCTTAGCTCTATCTTGGAGAAATACATTAACTGGATGTACAAAAACATAGTTAAGCATTCTTGATCTTTGTTGAAATCCAGCCTCTTTTAGGAAGATAAACAGGAACAGATTGCATCAAATTTACAGCAAAGAGAAGTAACAACACTCATTATGCCACCAACTCATTTCACTCTGACACCAGGGGTCTACCCACTGGACACATTATATTTTCTTAAAACACATTGATTGAATACAGTGTGAGGTTTTGTTTGCTGGAATTCATTGCTTAGAATTGTTCCCAGGCTATTTGCTATTATTATGCCCTTACAATTTCTTTGGCTGTTTTGCTGTTTCTCTAGTTGATAACCCTGTTATTCCCCCATGCTTAATCCTCCCCTGGACTCTGCTGCTTGATTGTACGGGGGTGTTATCACCACTGATTGACTGCCCATGTCTTTTAGTCCCTTTCTGTTTGTGTGGGTAGGGGGTTAAAGCACTGAAAAGGGGGATTAGAAGCAGGTTTACAGTCCATAACTCTGCACTTAGGTGACTGATGTCATGGTAATTAGACTTTTCAAGTTCCCTGTAATGCCATTGCATGGTTATCATTGCAATTTAAAATCCAAATGAGTTCTCTGCATTTTGTAGTTATTCCCAACGTATTTTTTATTTTACTTCTCACTGAGTTAAAAATCTCTTCTACTTCTTTAAAGAGTTTGTGCTGGTCTCTGCCTACACCTGATTGTGTCTCAGTTGCTACAAAATTCCTTTCTTTGTTTGCATAATCATAGGTTTATTCCCTTTTTTCTTGTTTTTCATCATAAATTCCTACGTGTGGTGTCTGACCTGCCTGAAAGAAAATCACCACATTACCTGCAAATGGGCTCGGCTGCTTTTGACACCAGGCAACTCTCAGATTGATTTTCAGCAATAGCTATTCACACGCAAACCTTAACAGCCTGGCACCTGTGTATCTATCGACCCCTTTTGGTAGCCCTTGTTCCTGGCCATACCCCTGGGTCAAAGAACAAACGCCTGCTGTCGATTCCATCCATTTGCCAGCGTCCCTGGGGAATGAAGAGGGAGCACAGCTACAGAACCAAAGGTTAGGAAAATTCATTAGACAAAAATAATGAATCCCTCAGTTCCCAGGAAGCAGTTCAGCAAAGATATTTAATTACTTGCTGGTCTTTACTCATATCCTCTTAGTGAGGTATGTGTTGTTTATGAGCTTGTGGTAGATTGGAATCAAATAGAGTTTGAATTCAGCATTTAAGATTAAAAAAGGAAATGGCAAAGAAAAAGAAAGAAAAAGAATGCTTTCCAGATTAAATTTCTGAAACTATTGCGGCAATCTTTATGTAAAAATGTTTCAACTATTTTTGTCATAACCATCTGATAATTTTGGTTTTCTTTTACAAAGGGACAATTCCAGTTGATGTCTAGCAGTGAGTTATGAATGCTTCTTTATCAGTTGGAATAGAATATCTGTGCCCATAAATTTTCCCAAGTGCACAGCTACTGAGTCTATCCTTCTGTCTACTCTTAATCATTTTAAAGACAATTGCATTTTTATTTTGAGGTAGCCTAAGAGGAACTTCCAAGTTTTGCAGCTCTATTTATTTTTTTATCTCTACTAAATAATGCCTGTGTGAAGTCCTGGAAAGATGAGCAAAACGCAGCAACACTTAAAAATTTCCTTGAGGGGCTTCTGCCCCCCTGCCACCTTCTTTTATGTATTTAGGAATTTCCTAAGTCTGAATTTGTATCTTTGTCAATCCACAGTTCCTCGCAATCTTTGTCACAGATTCTTGGAATCACAGAATCACAGAATGGTTTGGGGTTGGAAGAGAGCTTAAATATCATTAATTTCCAACCCCCCTGCCATGGGCAGGGACTCCTTCCACTAGACCAGGCTGCTCCAAACCCAATCCAGCTTGAACATTTCCAAGGAGGGGATATATGACACTTAGAGAGAAAAAAACCAAACAGAACGAGAAAAAACTGAAACCTTTTAGGCTAATACCACCATTTAGTCAAACCTGGCTTTCTGGTGAGTGTGGTGTGCAGTTTTTTCATGAAATGTCTCAGCATTTTCAATCAAGGCTAAAAGATCTAATCTTTTTCTGCTGATTGTCCTCATCTGAATGTCCCACACACTGTTGGTTGACTGCCTCAGGAAAGGGCAGGTGGAGATGAAAGGCATAAGAGTCATAACAGATAATTTAAATGTCTTAACATTTATTTAAAGGTGTTAAGATCTGAAAGATACTTGTGATCAGCTAGACTGGGGTTAAGTTTTTTGGGTTTTGGTTTTTTTTCCCTCTAGAATGAAATTTTCCTTATTAGCTTTTTCATAGACAGAGAGTGAGTTATGACATAACTTATCTGCCAATATCTTTTCAACAGCACTGTGGGGGTTCAGTGGTTTATTGGACTGTAGGTCCATTGAGATCCAGGAGAGTTTATTTCTGCCACTTGCTAATTGCAAATTATTTCTGTTTCTCAGTTTCTTTTTATTGTCTTCCTGCAAAATAGAGAAAAAGATGCTGCTTGCTTTGTAAGAGGTCTTCAAGATTCCTGGCATCCTGATATTTTTGAGCATCTAAGTTTTTAAAGGCTGTAGTTACTTTGTTGAAATAAGACCCTTCAAAATTAATCATACTTGAGAAATCTGAGTTCATTCTCTACTTGGTTGATTATTTCTGTGTTTTGGACAGTCCTGTGCTACTTCTGTCAGCATGAGAAAGCTCCCATGAAGCAACTTTATTAATGCATCTAAGAAATAAAGCACTGCTGTTCTCACATTTGATAGCATAAATCTCTTCAACTTCTCCAAAAACATCTGTGTCTCCTCCAGTAGATGATTCTGACATTGTTGTGCATCCTGTGATTGTTATTATGGAATGTTTCCAGCTGGTCCCTGTTTGGAATATAATATAAATAAAGACAACAGAGTTAGCACACTTCCCTCGGCACCAATCTTTCCAGACTCTTAGAAAACTCCTTAACTTGCTTTTGACCCAAGGATTTTGTTTGATAATGAAATAAAAAGGTTGATCCTCCTGATAATACCATGAATTTCCTGGAAAAAAAAAGTACCTTTTTTCTTTTTCTTTTTTTCCTTTCATTTAATTCTGGAAGAGGCTGTCTGACATCCATTACCTGACACAGGACAGATTTATAGGATGTTAATGCCCTTTACATTACTTTTCAGCTTGTCAGAGCTTAAACTCTGAGCCAAGTTCTCTTAAAAGGAGACCAAAAAGAAACAAAAGTAATGATGGAAATAAATATTATGGACAGCCTCTTGAGATAATCTGTTCTTCCTTTATTTTTTCTATATTTCAGTTTTTCACCAATAAAACACAAAGGGTAAGAAATATATCTGAGAGTTGTGGAGCTTAGGGGACTCCAGTGGGTAATATCTGTAAAATGAAGATTTTTCACAGGTGCACCCTTGCCACAAAAGCATGGGGTAGCCTCTGCCTACCCCAGTGCCTGCTATTGCAATAGTTGCTGGTTGGAATCATCCTTGGAAAGCTGTTTTCTGACCTGTAGGAAATGAATTTAGTGCCCACCAGCAATTACTGTGCTGACTGCTCTCTCCTTTATACAAAGCCATATTGGCAGTGTTTTGGATCACCTCTGATGCCCCAGAGATGATATGTGCATGATGAACTCTTTTACAGCTCCACTGCCAGTTTCCTTCCAGCCATACCACAGCAGAGTGATGAGGAACCAGAAGTGAACTTGAATTGCTCTTCCTTACTGCCTGTTTGCTCTTGGGATGTCAAAACATTGGATACATAGGGGTTTTATCTATTCTATTAAATTTTAATGCTGTCTGGCACCAAGACCACCCTCTATGCTGTGACTCACATTCACACTCTTAAATCCTTTTCCTTCAAAGATGGCACAATTGCTTTCCAGTTGTTTATTGGAAATAGTCCCTGCTCTCTGCTAGATCTCAGCCTGTGTTTGGGAAATTCTTGGAGGATATTTGCTTCCTCTCTTGGAAATATTGCTAGGGATTGCTTTAACTGTCTAGTAGCTTGAGGAACATTTTCTGGTATCATCTCATTTAGTAGTGTTGATGGAGCCAGCCTGTCCTTGCAGCACTGCCAGTGCAATCTTTTTCTGAGCACATCACTGGATAATAATGCACAAAGATGTCTCAAGATGGTCCATAAAATGATTATAATACTTAAACTATCCTGTTTGTGTAACACACGAAATTTTAGGGGCCACTATTGAAAATGCTGGCCTCAATTTTCAACTAAAACTTGAAAGTAGGGTTAGAGGAGAAAATTACTGTATTGGTTTTGGTTGGGGTAGTGTTCATTTTCTTCACAGCAGCTGGTTCGGGGGCTGTGCTTTGAATTTATGCTGAAAACTGCATTGGTAACACAGGGATGTTTTGTTAATTGCTGGGCAGTGTTTACACAGAGTCCAGGCTGCTTCTGCTCCCCACCCCACCCCACCAGCGAGGAGGCCGGGGCTGCACAAGGAGCTGGGAGGGGACAGAGCCAGGACAGCTGACCCCAGCTGACCCCAGGATACTCCATAGCTTGTGGAACCATGCTCAGCAATAACAGCTGAGGGAAGAAGAGGGAAGTGAGGGACAGTCAGAGTGATGGTGTTTGTCCCCAGGTCACCGTCATCCATGATGAGACCCTGCTTTCCTGCCTGACCATGGAAATCAGTGAATTAATTCCATTTTTTGTTTATGTGTGCAGCTTTTGCTTTTTCTTTTTAAACTGTTTTTCTCTTGACCCACAAGTATTCTCACTCCAAGCCTGCTGAGTCTCTGCCCTATCCAGCTGGGGTGCAGTGAGTGAGCAGCTGTTTGGGGCTGAGCTCCTGCCATGGCTAATCCATGACACTGATTAACAGATGCTAGGGTCTGGGATTTGTGAGATGCCCTACTAGGGCTTCTTGACCATGTCAAGCTGTGAAGAAGACAGAATTACACTGGATAGAATACGATGAAAGAGCAGGAAATGTTCTGATAGGGATTAAACCTCCTTGTTTTGTAAAACATTAGCCAATTTTGCTGAGTGGGGGTAGAGAAGAATCTTCTGCAATGGGGCTGTTGTGCCACAAACACTTCCTTGTTGGAATAAAATCTCTCTATTTTTGCACTTGGCTATGTCACACTTATTTTCAACAGCAACAGACAGGAGAAAGTTTCCTCTTTTCTCTACAAAATAGGTGACCCTTTTAGGTGGCATCTGAGAAGTGACAAAAGCATGTTTCAGGTTAAGAACAGAGGGACTTTTTGACTCTGACCCTATTTCCCTAAATCTCCCCAGTCCTAATGTGAAAAAAAACCCACCATGTCCTGGAGTCACTGCACTAAGAGCAAACTCTTCCAGATTGGCAGGAAAAATCCACCTAATCAGAGAAAAATACCCGATCAAATAATTAAAATTAAAGAAGTGAGCCATTTTCCTGTCTTAGAGATCCAAATTTTCGAATGAAATGGCTGTGATCAGTAGTTAAAAGAGAAACAAAACAAGAAATGGCAAAACTAAATGGAAAAAAAAAGAAGGTTAAAAAAAATCATTTATGAAGCAGACAGATAATTTCAAACAGCTTTCATACCAGGAATAGGGCACCATTACAATGAGAAAACCTTTAATTATGTTGTAAAGGTCTGATATTCCACTGAAATGTCATTTCAAAATAAACTTCTAACAGTTAATTATCAGTGATATTTAACTTGTGGGAAAATTAAATATCACCACATACTCCTGTGATCATTTTATTGCTTTTGTAGACATTTTAATATTTTAATGGTTTCCAAGTAACAATGAAAAAGGCATGCCACCAAGTATGTTTTCTTGGCTTTCTGTAGATAATCATATAACCTTTTCTTTGTCTTCTTCATACGGAACAGACCTCTGAGTCAGCGAGGGACAGGACTGAAAGGAAAAGCTTTGGGAATAAATATGGGAATAAACATTGCTCTGATTCCCTTAGCCAGCACCATTCCTGGGGAAAGAAGTTTTATTAACTGCAGGAACTGGAAATACAATGCTGAATGAACAAATATTGAAGCCCTATTAGCATTCAGCTAGAAAATCAGATGAATGTGCAGTGTTCCAGTTAGTGACCTGTGCATTATCCAAAGCTCATAAAACGCGCCGAGCAGCCAGACCCAAAGATGCAGCGACCCTGATCAGGCACAGACTGGAAGGCTGGAACAGGAAACCTCCTGTGCTCCTGTATAAATCAATACTCTACAAGCTAAAGGACTCAGATTGTCAGGAAAAGGTATGAATTTTAAGGCCAGACGTGACTATTATGAGAATGACTATTCAATCAGAGGTTTTGATTGAATTGGCTCTAGAAATGGATGGGTCCAACTTGTCTCAACTGGCTGGGTGTTATTAATCCTTCTCCAGGGTGAGCCAATGCAGCATGAATCATTAAAGGGGCTTGGCTCAAGATGGTTGGTTTGTCTCTCACTGCAACACTTACTTGCCAGCGTTTAGTTGTTGCTTCCAGTTTCAAATATTGTGCCACTAGGAGTTCCAAAATAAATACTATTATCTTAAAATATTCCAATCATCCTCAGATGAACATTATAAACAAGAGTAGGAAAAGGATAGAAGAGCAATTGTGAGATCCATATAGGTCTTACTGTTGTGTTGAGCATTAGCTGAGATGCTTATCCAAATTCTGATCTCCAGGGACTTTACTTAAAGTTAACATCAATAGCAAAATATGACAAAAATTCTGAAAATGGAAGGTAATGGAATTTCTGACAAAGTCAAAAATCTCTTGCACGGACTCACAAAATGAATAATGTTGCTTGTTCCTATCAACCTGTCTTCAGAGGTACTGTCAGACTGAATATTTCCATGGCAGTGGGAAATCCATCTAATATTTCTTCAGCATGAAGAAAGAAAAAAATGCCTCTAAGCTAGAACTTACAGGACTGTTGTTGACTCTTTTAATGTGAATAGACTTCTGCATTTTTCATCAGGTTGCGTGGTCTCCTAAGGTCATATTGCTTAAATGCTCAAATGTCCCCCAGGTTCTCCCTTGTTCCTGTTTTGTAAAATGACAAACACCTCTCAGCAGCACTGTTACAATAAAGGCAGCAAAAAACCAGTGATGCTGTTAGACACAAAGTTGAATTCTAAGCAAGAAGAGTAGCCAGTCTCTTGGAAATTATATTATAAATAGAATAACAGAATCATAGAAGTCTTGGCTTGTAAGGGACCTTAAAGATCATCCAGCTCCAACCCTCCTACCATGGTGGATTTGTACATCCTCACTCATAAAATAAAGGTTTTCAGAATACAATAAAAGCTGATTTAGGAAGTGTTGTATTTGCCTTGGAGCTTCCTGGTAGTAAACCTTTTTATGTTCACATGTGCTAAGGTCTGTTTAAAATCTGCTCCCATCAAAGCAGTTGGAGGTCTGTCAGGTAATTCCCATGTACACAGGTGGCATCACAGAGAGCATCACTGGCAGTTGAGAATCTGGCTATTAAAATGAAGAGCTAACTCTGAAGAGAAAGGCAAAAGAAATTGCTGGAGCACTTTTTCTTTGGTAAAGAGCTCATGATAGTGTCCAGATGTCTGTTAGAATAATCATAGCATTTTTTCCTTCTTTTTCTAAAATGCATGTTTGCTTCCAGTGAGAGATTAAGACTCTGACAGCTTTAGGAGTTTGCTGGTTTGGACAGTTTCCAACCCCAACACCATCTCCCTTCCCTCCCCAGAGGCAGCCATAACATCTCTTTTCCTCCAAAAATCTTTTTTGTCCTTAGTTCTAAATGCCAGGTCTTAGCACTAAGCCAGATATTGAGGGGGGTGTGAACTGGAGTCAATTGATCTGTGTGGATTTATCTCTGCTAAAGATTTTTTTTTACTGTTATTTGTCAAACAGTCTCAGCACTTTGTGGGGCAGAGGAGAAGCACAAACAGTCTAGAGTGGAGGTGAAGATGAGATTATTACCTAAACCATCTCATCTTTGACACTGGACTACACTATTACTTCACCAGAAAATTTCACTTTACATCCACCTTTGCAAAGATGTGTTTAACTAAGCAAACTAATGGCTATAGAGAATTCTGCATTAATTTTTTGCAACCTTTTTATTTACCTCTTTTACCTCTGCAAAAGACTGTAGTCTCCTATCCCTCCAAATTATTACAAATTCACATCTCATGTTTTTAATTCTTCGGGTCCCCAGAAAAATTTTGTTGCAAATATAATGAGTAGCAGGATTAGATATGAAAGGCAAGGGAGAACCAGGCACTTACTAATAAATGGAGATGGTTCAGAGAGTTTAGAACTACCTTGTTCCATCAAGGTCAACCAGTTTATATTCCCAGAGAGTGTGGATTTCTGAAGAAAATCAACAATTGCTTTCAACCCATTTTGAAACACTTTCAACCCAAGCCTTAAAACCCACAGAGATATGTTTCTTGTTAACTTTGTGTTTTGAAAGGCATTAAACAAAGCTTGAACTAAGATAAACAGTTGTCTGATTTCTAAAGTAAACAATGAATTGTTGCATGGGGAACACTTTTTTTTGTGCATTTTTAATATTTTTTTGAAGTGGAAATAATATTATTTGTGAGCTTATAAACATGTTAAAATATTTATACAAACATTAAGAAAATTCAAAAATATTGAATATTATATGTTGGCTAAAACTCTGATTCTAGAGATAGTTAAAAATAACAATAAAAATAAACTCAGTTTAACTTAAAGTCATTTTCCCTGACCTTCTTGGAGTTTGAGAGAGTGGCAGTGAATGAGCCAAAGCTTAATAACTGGTAAGTGATGAGAAGTTTTTCTGGGAGTGTGTCTCAACCAGATAAAGACTCTGAAAGTCCCATTGTTTCACTGAGAATACTTTATTTCAGAGCAACAAGAAGCTTTATGTGCAGAATTACTGGATTTTCCACAATTGTTGCCATCTCTAGAGTGAAGTTTGCAGGAAACGGTGGAAAGAAAGCATACACAGTGGCTCAGGAGAGAAACTATTGGGTGAAAAACTTTGGCATGAATTCAGCAGAAGAGAAAACACAATCAAAATGATCCATCGTAAAATCTCATGTCTAAATCAAGGTTTTATTACAGTTCCTTTATGTTCACTGCATTAATGGTCTTCAACCTTATACGTTTTGTTTTTTCTTTCTTTAATGTGATATTAAGGAGCACAGTATAAGTTATTCTGAGTTAAATAGTGATCAGATGTTTTTTTCCCACATAAGTAGAAAACAGAATATTCAGAAATTTGGTACAATAATCTTCGTTCCTCTTTTCCCCAGTTTCTCCTCTCATGCCTTAGTTTACCCAGTTATTTGGGAAACCTCTGTAAAAGATGTAGTCAGAACAGTTACTCTTAAAGAGTAATGATTTGGAAAATTAAAACAGAGGAGAGAAATGTGTGCTACCACTTCCTGAGTAATCTTTTTGGTGCACCTTTTGGTGCTACCAAATTCATGAGTAGTCCTTTTCTTGCTAGAATTTATATATCACTAAAGACAGTGAAGACCCATATTGGAAAGAGGAGGTTAGAGAAGGTTTCAGAAAGACCTTATAGAAGACTTCCACTACCTGAAGGGGCCACAAGAGAGACGGAGAGGGAATTTGGACTAGGGTATGTAGTGACAGGACAAGAGGAAGAGGTTTTAAGCTGAAGGAGGGTAGATTTAGGTTGGATCTTGGGAAGAAATCAATTACTGTGAGGGTGGTGAGGCCCTGGCACAAGTTGCCCAAAGAGGCTGTGACTGCTCCATCCCTGGAAGCTCAAGGCCAAGTTGAACAGGCTTGGAGCAACCTGGTCTAATAGAAGGTGTTCCTGCCCATGGCAGGGGTCGGAACTAAGGTTCTTTCCCATCCAAACCAGTCTAGAATTCTACAATTCCATATATACAGGCAAGTCTATGCATACACACACACACACAGAGCTGAGGTCAATGGGCCTCCATCCAATTATGCCACTTGTGGATAATTATATCAGAATGGAATGATGTTGTCTTACATCACCCTCATTAATTCTGTCAGCAGCATAGAGCATGACTTTAACTTGAGAAGCAGCTCCCATTGATACTGAAAAAATACTGAAGAAAGCACAGTGGATTGATTGGATGTGGGTTTTATGGTTTTTTTTTTCTAATCCTGTCAAACGAAAGGTGGAAGTAAAAGAAGAAGCTGGTTGCTCAAGAAACTTGGGCAGCACTTTGGCCAGGCATGAATTGTATTGGAAAAAAACCCCGTGTTTAACAGCAGAAAGAGTGAATGCAAACAATAATGGGAAAGGAGTAGGAGGTGCTCAGAAGGAGAAACATTGTGAGGTATAACTGCAAGGCTCAAAGGACATGAAAGAACTGGTTTGACTTTCCATCCTCCATCCGCCAGGATGAACTTCTATGTACAATATAGGTTGCCATTTCCAGCACAGGTTTTGTGGTTCTAACCTTCTGGCAAACATAAAAATTCCATTAAACTGCGAGCCAAACTCCTGTCAACAGCCCAAGGAGAAAGATATAGCTCTGGCTTCTCTAATTTTGCATACAACCCAGATGGAAGTGCAAGCACTTCTATGTTGAAGTGCCAAATAACTCTCACAAGGCTTATATTATCTTTTCTTCGTCTTGCCTCAGACAAACTTCCCTGCTTCTGGGGACTCCACAGCTGTGTGAACTCCAGCAAAAGGCTGTGCCAGGCAAGCCAAGTCCTGGGGATTTGCTTTCCAGCTCCTGTAATGAGGCTTCCCTGCCTTCCCAGTCCCACCAAGGACTGTTCAACCAGGAAAAACAGCTGCAGAATCTTCACAGGTTCTTTAAAGCAATATTTAAAGGCAAGGTGCCTAGTTTTCTTGAAGCAAGATGCATTGCAAACAAGAGTACACCAAAACAATAAGGCAATAATTGCCTAGGAGAAAAGTGAGGAAAATAATATGGGGAGGTTGTAGAAGGGGAATTGGAATTTAGCAGAGTTGATAGTTTTTAAACATGAACCTATGTTTTAATTCCCTTGTTTTAACCTTGCCTTTGGCATCCTTTCTTCTGAAGAACATACAGTTTGAGCTTCAAGTTCCTGTAAGCCAGAGGATTAAGACACAAAAGTGGAGTATAGAACAGTTGTTACACCAAAATCATTAACATCAAATACAGTCGTGCCTATAAATAGTGTTTCATCAAATATACTTTGAGTAATATTGGCTAATATTATCCCTACTTCCTCATGAAGCCAAATGTGGATTTGAGAAAAGAAGTGACCTCCAACCAAGTAAGCTCTAATATCAACTAAATCCATCTCACTTTACTGCTGGATATGCTTTTTTCCCCTTCTGAATAAGAATAAAAGTATTCTTCATAATTTGACAGCATGATGACTGAGCTAGTATTATTCGAGGGCTAGATAAATAGGAAGGAGGTAATATAGATTTTTAGTTTGACCAGGAAGGTGTATGAAGAATCTTGTTTGTAACTCAGTCAATAATAGGAAGACATTTCTGATATATCAATCAATTCTATGTATTAGGCTGTATAGGCATTTTGCTTCCTGCATTCAAATTAAATTCTGCAAATTTTGGTGTCTCTCGAATGGCTAACTTCTGAGTAAAAATTCCTTTGGCCTCAAATATTTTGAATTTGGATGTGGGAGAGAATAGGGTGATCAACAATCTCTGTGAACTCTGTATTATTGTACAGAATGTGCCTTTTCCCCCATGACTTCAAGAGTAAAAGAGCCACCTTTCTGTTCTGGGACACCTCTAGAGCTTTTCCTAAAGACTTAACTACAGGAAGCTCTTCACACCCCAGCCCGAATGGGCCTGGGATCTTTAGACATCTCTCCTTGCTCTCATGTCTGAGAGAAGATAACTTGGGTTCTTCCTTGCAGAAAGGAGTGCAGTTCTTCCTAAAAGAACACTGATATAATTTGTTGCATTGGAATTCAGAGTCAGCCCTCAGCTCAGTCTACACACAGGTGTTTGGAAAAAAGATGCCCGGGATTACAGCTGAGGCCATGGAGGCTGTTGGAATTCAAGGAAGAAGAGCTAAGATCATTTTTCAGTGTTACACTGTATTTCCAACAGTAGCAACCTTAAACATAAAATCAATAGCCTGTCCTACCATAAATTTCATCCATTCTCCTTAACAGGCTGCATAGAGTGTCTATACCTGTACCACTGTGCAACTTAAAACAGGAATAAAAGAACACATCCTCTTTTTTTGCTTTTTTTTCTTTTTTTTTTTCCTCAGAGAGGTAGTAGCAATAAATTCATGAAAACTGTAAAGCTATTAAAACAGGCAACCATATGGAAGATATCTGAGCTTGTGTGGGTAAAAGGGCAACTTGTTTTGATAATTTTTGATTGCTCTGAGTTGCACTGAGGCTCTCTTAGGCATATGAGTGATATAATTTTATATCATTCAGTTAGGTTGAGATACATTGAAAAGTAGCTGATTTGAAATATGACACATAAATCTAAATAACACTTCCTTGATGACACATATCGTTTTACAGTTAAATTATTTAGTTAACAGAGAAAAAAAATAAAGAATGGCAGGGAATTTTCTGCTTCATTCCACCCTAGCTGCAGTAATTAAGACTCTGTTATTAGTACCTGTCTCTAGAAGCTGTAGCATCATTTTCAAAGCCACTAGATGTGTATAGCAAGTACGTTAAACCAGAATCAATGGGCCTCAGAAATTCTTATGCATCATTTTGCCAAAAGTAAACTTTTTAAAAAAAATAATTTAGTGTTACATTAATAACTTAGAATTTAGAGTGACAACTGTGTGGATTTCTATAGACAGCTATTTTTCTCACAAATAGATTTTTAATATTTCAATCTTACTTTATATTTGGACATTTCCTATTTGATTCCTGCATCTGGTGACTGCTCTGAGAGGAGTCACTTTGGCACAACCCATCATTTCTGAAGAGCCTTCCTGAGAAATCTCATTTTTTCCATTCTGTGCAAGGTGGCTGGCTACTATGACTTATTGCTAGCTGAGGACAGGGTTCATGAGTAGCTGCTGGACTGACCCAAAGGAATAAACCTCAAACCTCCAAAAGAAATAGTCTTTTACTGCCTGACTGATGGATGATAATAATCACATACACTCATGCAGCACTATTATTTCAGCTGTTATTATTTCAGCGTGTAAGATAGGGATGAAATTTCAGGCAGGAATAAAAAAAGTATTTTTTTAATAAATAATATCTAGGAATAAGTATCACCCAAAAGATAAAAAATATCCTAGAATAGGAGTAACCAACATGCACCGTGCTCCAGATCCCAACAACCATTAAATCATTGGATTCAATTAGATAAACTCCAAAGAAAAGCTATGGAATGATCAGAAGACTGAAGTCCCTCAGAAAAGAAGTAAAGACTGATTTAAAAGGGTCTAAGAGAAGAGAAGGAGCTGGGTATGTGCTAGAAGTAAAAAGATGGGGAGATGCTACAAAGTTAAAGTGAAAAATGTGTTTTTCTTGGCTACAGCAGTCAGGACATGTGCAATGGATGTTTAATTGCTAAAACAAAGACTAAAATAAAGAAAATTTGATGTTAACAAAAGGTTTTTGTGATAAGGTTAGTGAAGCACAAATTATGTTTTAATTACTTATTAAGTGTTCACCTGCCTCTGCAAAAGGTTTTAAAAACAGGCCAGAAAGGGAACAGTAAGACATGATATAAGTATGGCTCATTTAATCTCAAGCAAATGAATTTTCTAGAAAGTCTTTTGCAATCCTTTAAAGACTGAAGAATCTGTGGCTGAGAAAGAAAAATCAAAGTAGGAAAACTGGATTTCTTTCAGCACTTAGTGCCAGTTCTGGTGGCTGACACTTGCCACCCTCAGCACAACCTCTGTCAAAAAACAAGTAAAAATTCAAAGAACATGTTGAGTCTTTCACCTACTATGCTTTTTATAGGATAGCAGTGAGGTACCTCAGCAGCCAAAAAATGATGAGCTGTTTGAGAGGAAAACAGACATTTAGTGAGAGGGAGAAGGAGCTCACAGACAGCTCACAGTTCACTGAGCTGTTAGACACATTACCTGTGACTGCAGGTTCACAGAGCAGATGATCAGGCAGCACAGGCTGCAATCTGGAACAAACCCTTTGTTTCACATTAGTCCTGGTACAAACTCATATTACAGATAAGTGCTGCCCTCTCAAAGACCATACATAATCATAATTTTCCCAGTTTCTGCCACAGCTTGTTTTGTGCATCAAAGTCATCTTTGTTTTACTTTCTGTTCACCAAAGCTTGGTGCAAGGAATGTCACAGGCTATTTTGCAGTAAATAACTCAGACATGTCCCACATCCTTGATTCTGTGTGCTGGCATCTGTGACTTGCTTTGTGTCAGGACAGAGAAGCAGTGAGATCACTGCAATCTGATTTCTGAGTGATAAGATTTGAAGTTCCTAAACATGCCAAATATCTCCTGGTTCTCTCTCCCATGTTGGTCAAAACTGCCGGTGTAATTTTCCATTTTTCTAAATCTTCCATCAATTCTCAAATCCAAATGGTGTTGAGTTTATGTTCTAAAGCAAAAAAACTCATCAGGCTTTTTAATCTCTGCCTAACTAAGAGAGCAAAAGTGCAAAACTGCTATTCTTGCTCATACTCATGTAACTTTTTTCAGAGTTTGCTAAATGGCTCCTCAAACACTTCCTGCAGCCCCAGGCTCCTTCCTGGAGAGTTAATCATGCACAGTGCAAATCATTTATACTTTGTTGCTTTTAATTTCATCTGTTGTGAAGGTGGAATGAGCTGTGTCTCCCAAAACAGCTCATAAATTCTGAAGATTTATTTGAAAAAAAAGAACAGAAACTTTTTCTTTTATTAATAATTTTCACTGTCATAACTACAAAGAGAACTTGTAATTGAAGCCTGTTATGATATCACCTTTTGAAGGCAGACTCCATTTACAGCAAGGAAAATGTTGCATTTGACATTTTCTCTTTTCAGGGTGGCTCTGTACCAAAGCTGGTACAATTATCTGAGTTCAAAACTAAGAGCAGCAAAACCTGACATACAGTACATTCATTTTTGGAGGTGGGAGCATGACTGGCAGGAAAATAGCTGATGTTGCTGACCTCTGGGTTTTCATCATTAACCTTGAGAATGTATGAGCCGTTAAAAAGGAATAAAAGATTGCTGTCACCATTCAAGAGTTTGCATGTCTGTGTGCTCTAAAAAAAGTCCTTCTCTTGACACTAGAATCCTCTATCTCATCCTACACCCTCAACAGATTCTCTTGCTGAGATGTAGCACCAGTCCTCCACCCACTGACCAACTGACTTCTCCCTTTTTTGACATTCCTGAGACCAAGTTAGTTTGGCTGATGAAGTTTTTACATACAGAGGATTCAATCCAAAGTCCATGAAGTCGATGAAAGTCCTGTTTATTTTGCTGTTGTACCAGGCCAGCAAAGAACACATGCTCCTACTTGAAGTTATTCTGCATTAAAAGGAAAAAACAAACAAACAAACAAGCAAAATCAAAAAATGAAAAGACCCACCACAACAAGCAAAAATAAAATTGGCTGTGGCATAAAGGAGAGGGCAATTTCAAAAATGTTCACCTGATGGGATGGCAGCAGCTTTCTCCTAATAAAATGACATTCACACTGTGCCCATAGCAGTCAGACGTGGAAGACACATGTGACAACCTGGTTTGACACTTCCCAGCAGAGTGGGAAATACTGAATTGGACCAGCTCCGGGCTCAGGACAGAGCTAAAACACAAGCAGAAAAAATGGTGAAGATAAAGCAGATATCTAAAAATCCAAAAACTGGGATATAGATTTTTCAGGTCCTCCTGTCACTAGAGCATGGGAAGGGTGGAAACAGCAACATTTCCTGGTACAGGTTCAACCCACTCACCCCAAAATCAATTATTATCCTGTGTTGCTGAATGTCCTCCTCCAGAACCATCAGTCAGAACATCTAACCTGATTTTCCTACACTCTTGCAAGGAAAGAGAAGAGTTCAGGAAGATTTGCTGCTACCTCAGCAACTCTGTTGTTTACCCCTAGAGCTGCCCATGGTACCTGCTATATAAAATTGCAGCAGTTTCAGGGATGTACAATACCAACTGCTTTTGATTTCTTCAAGGAAACTGTTTTAGTGCTGTCTAACACACAGAGGTCACAGAGATGTCTCTAAAAATGCATGTAAAATCTGAGGAATGCCACCTGAAATGAGAGAGGATTTTGAATTAAGCTATTGAGATGAAAAAACCCCACAGTTTTCTAAAAAAAAAAAAAAAAAAAAAAAAAGTTAATCTTTGTATATTAAGAACACGTCTTAGTTTTCAAAATGGATTAAGGGAAAGCTTTGTCACTTCTTTGAATGAAATTTCTTAAGGAAAGATGTGGCTCATGTGTCAAAATGAATGACTTTTACAGATCTTCATGATTTTTCTTTTAACATTCAAATGTGTATGTCTCAAAAAATATCACGGTACAAATTTGTATTCCTAAATACAGCTCTGATCTTTCTCTGCCTACACTACCTGCCATTTCAGATTTCTGGAATGGAACAAGAAAGAAAACACATAGAGAAACTTCAGGTTAATCTCTCTACTATTATATTTTTTATATTACTGACTTCTTTCTTGTTGCCTTTCTATCCAACTTAAGCAAGTGTGTTCTGTTTATTCTCTTTCTCATACACACCCTTCCCCACCACCTATGCTCCTTATCTTTTATGTTGTCCTTTTTAGGATTTTATTTTTATTTCTTTCCCTTAGTTTTCAGAATAAAGTGATCAAGCTCAAATCAAGTACTCGTGGTGAGTGAATGCAATGTTATTCCTATAACAGCCTTAATGTTTGGTAAGGATTCTTCACACAATTTTAATTTATCCTTCAGTCTCACTTTTTTATAGTCACTGCTAAATTTTGAGCCTTTGTCCTTCACTAAGTGTCATTGCAGCCTCTCCTCTCTCACACTCAGTTTTCTCATGTTCCAGCAACACATGTTTCTGTCACAGCCCCCTGATTCAGTAAAAAATAAAAATATTTAGGGAAAACATGTCAGGTTTGATGAGAACTAACCCCAAAAGCATAAAAAGAGTGCCGTCCTTCCCAGCTCTAGAATGGCCAAAAGTTTTACTGCTGAGAAGTCTGATCAGGCCCTGGTAAATTGAGGTAAAGTCCTAATTCTGCCTATAATCAAATGTTATTTTATGATATTTTTAGGACTGACACAAATCTGTTATTATCTCCTTTTGTTGCTTCTCCTCAGTCGCCAAATTGCACTTTGCCTCTCTGTTCTGATTAAAAAAGCATCCTAAATTGTTACCTGAGTCCAGTGCAGGTGCTAAAAGCAGTAGACTCTGATTTTCATGGTGCAAGGAAACTACTTTATACCTAACTTTAATAAAATCTTGCCACAGGTTCGCTGGGATTGCATGTCCATGAAATCCTTCTGAACAAATGAAAGCATAAATTATAACGAAGCTATGTTTTGATTTCTTTTTATTGTTCTACATGTCCAGGCAGAGCAGATGACACCTATCTTATCTCATTTCATGTTAACCTCACCTCCAGTGAAGTGTATTTTCACATGTATTTGCAGGTGATTAAAACATTCTCCCTTTACAAGGAAAACAAACAAAACAATGTAAAAAATGCTTTTTCATTTCTTTCATAGATGCTGGAGCCCTCCAGAATGTTTTCTTTTTAAAATCCACATACATCTTATCATCTTCGAAGAGCATTGCACTTGACTAGCAGGGATACTTCTTGAAAGAAAAATTTAAAGTGTTTGTGAATAATTTTGAGCCTGATAAGCCCATAAAAGAACACTGTGCCTGGCACACTTGACCTGCCATGAAGCACAAAATTTAGGAAACAGCTTCTTCCTTTAACAGAAAAGATGGCTCTGTTGACCATATAATAATATTTATCCAAAATCTTGCATTATCTTTTGTCTCAGCAATGAGATGTATGCAGGTGATTATATGATAAGATGTCAATGGAAGTCGATAATGCTCTCTGTTTGGCTTTTGTTTGTTTTGTTTTGTTCTGTTTGTTTGTTTGAAGTGATTTTGGAGAGGAAATTATAGCAAACAAAGATTTAGATTGAAAACTCTATCTTAGAGATGGCCAGCATTTATGCCTTTAGACAAAAGGGTTTCTTACTTCCACCTCTGCCATGGGGTGCCCCTTGGCACAGGAATGCTCTCACTTTGTGGACGGCATGTGTGCTCATCTTTGCTGTGGATGGACAGGAGATAGAAGGCTGAGATTAAAGACCATCCCTATTTTCTGGCTTTCCATGAATTTTCCTCTGGATCATACAAAACATTGAGTAGTGTCCTGCAGTATTTCCAGCTTGTTGTTGACCATACCTAATAGCAGTCCCCTTGAAGGCACAGCTAAGCTTTTCTTCATCCAGTTATCAAATTGCTTTTTTAACTCCTGTATTACATAATCAAATATAATTAGAATTAATGAACCCACAGAAATATGAGATGCACAGAGAGTTAGATTTCTGCTTTGCTTTATCAAGTTAGTTTCCTTATCCACTGGAAGCTAAGATGAAAAGTTGTGGGACAGGTTATTGTGTGTCTGTCGTGGATCAGTGTGGCTTCATTGACTTGTACATGCTGAGAGCTGACTACACAAACTCCTGCAATAAAAATCTTGCATCACTGGTGTATTCACACAATTCTCTCTGCGTGTAGCCAGGGAAGGGAATATTGGCATGTGAAGTTCAGCACATTAGCGAACAATAATGAAATATTGTCATTCACTTGGTTAAGCACAGGATGGAACAAAGTCAAGGGCTTTATGAAGTTTTTGGAGTTCAGATGCTCAGCTGGAACAAATCAATATTGTTGTAATTAGCTCTGTTGAGTTTCATAATTTGCAAATCAGGTTCACTGCTAGGCTTTCTTTCCCCACCTACATCAAACCAAATTGCTCTCTACTCTGATTTAATCCTGACTGATTTATTGATAATGGTAAAATTTTAAATCCTGATAAAGAAAGTAAGCTTAAAGATGGCATTTAGGTCCTTCATAATTTTGAGTAAAGCAGGGTGGTGATTGTATGGCTCCTGATTTCATCTGTTTCATCCTCATTCCCCTTAGATGGATAAGTTATTCTGCTTTATGTACACATAAATGTCCTTTAAGGCTCTCTTTATTTCATTCTCTAGCCATATAGAAAATAATGAAGTCCCCAATGAAAGCCTTAAGGGTCTCCTAAACAATCAGGGAGGAACAAATGGCTGATATGAGCCCTGGTGAAAACAGCAATTTGTTCATTAATCATGGAAGTAAAGCCTCATCACTGGAGAATTAAGTCAGCCTTTATTCCACGGATAACAACAAAAACGCCTTCAACATGAGTGAAGCATTCATCATGCTAAGCCTGCAAATCCCATGTAATGATCAACCCTTTCCCTTTCTATTTTATGAAGATCTTTCTTGGTACAGTAATTATGACTGACCTAATACCTTCTTTCCACCCCATAAAAAAAAGAGGTGAATTAATGTAATGACCCTGGAAAGTGTGTTTAATCCTTTTCTACTAACTTGGGGTTTTGAGCATTAGAGTTTCCCCCATTATTAGCAACAGCTGAAATTACAACGCTGCAAGTGATGTAAAATAAAATAATTTGTGAGATGGAGGCAAACACTGCTACTTATTTGGGAACATACAGATTGTTGGAAAGTCAGCCCACAGTTAGGAAAAGAGCCATTAATGGCCTCAGTTATCAGTTTCTCCTCAGCAGTTCCCAGTGAAACATCCACCTTTTGCAGGATATGATTTTTACTAGGTCTGATCTTTAACAAACTCACCAGCTGGTGACAGGGGCCCACATAGCAAGGAGGGTGGGCAGATGAAATTCAGTTTACTTGGATTTAGGCTGGTGTAGAGCCATTTCCTTAAAGGAAATCCTACAATCTGTGTAATATATAACATAGTCTTATATCACTGAGATAAAAATTGCCATTTAGAGTTCATACTCTTGCACTTAAATATTGCCTTCATGTTATTACATAATTACCTTGGATCTCATTATGATGGATAAATATGAAAGGTGGGGCTAGGCCTAGAGATTTGTTTTGGAAGATACTCTGACAGCCTTTATTTCACTGGAGAGAATGCAGAAGTTCACATGAGAAAATTCACAATAATTTGAATTCTCTCTGTCTCCACATGCATACATTATGTACAGCTTGAAATAAAAATAAAAAAAACTTTTGAAGAAAAATATTTAAAAGGTAACAGTATGGAGTGAGTGGACATAAATGGAGAATTCACAAGGGATGGAATCAGGCTTTTCATGGATGTGCACCACAAAAAACACCACAGGAGGCAGTTATGGGCTGTCAGAATGGAAATTCTCACCATGTAAAGGCAGATGATTTTGCAAGAAGGACAAGGAATACACCCCTGAGGGGTTGTGTGAGGTCTCTCTTTGAACAATTTCTAAACTGCAGCTGGACACATCTGGGCAAGATGCTAACCAACCTGATTAAAGTTTGAAGCTAGTTTGTGTTCTCTCCTTTTTTACCTTTATTCATAACAGAAATTTTGCAAAATTTGTTTTCCTGGAATTTTTAAAATTTTTTGTTGCATTATTAACATTCAGAGGGTTTTGTTACACAGAGCCTGTCTCTCCTTGAGATGCAAATAAGTGAAAACTGTTGTAAAAACCTTCTACCAAAACATCAAAACATCTCCTTCCACCAAATCTTAGTCTTATTCTGCTATGGTGTTCTGTCAGCAGAAGAAGAGGGCTGAACAGAGGGGAAACACAGGCAAAGGTCCTGTGGAACCTGTGGAAATCAAACCTAAATTGCCAAAAATTGTCTTCCACTTAAAATGTTATTAATAGATTTGAAGGCACCCATGGCATACAGGGTGGCTGATCGCATTCTCCTCTTCCCTTGCTATGAATTCTGTGAGTATAAATGATATTTTGGAGGAAAGGGAGACGTTAGAGTGCTGTGCAGTCTCTGCCTTCTTTTGTGTGCTCAGCCTTTCGTGTTCCTTTCAGGTCCTTTTTTTATTTCCCCTTCCTTTTCTGGATGAGATGCTGAGTAATGAGGCTTTGTGTTGGAAAGGTGACATATATATTACTGAAATTTTCATCTTGAATTATCTTCACAAGAATACTACTTTGAATATTTGTTTTTAATTTCCAATCTCAATTTCAAAAGAAACTTTTAGAGGTGTCACTGAATTCACCTAGGAATAGGAAATCTGACTCACAGTCAATTGTTCCCTTCATTGTGTGCTTGGGGGGAAAAAAATCACATACACAGACTTTTTTATTTCTTATAGGACAGTTTTATGGCACTGCATGTTATACTAATGTTTCTGAACAAGAGCAGAAACAAAATACTGAGTTAAATCAGTGAGTATGGATGTTATCATCAACAACAAAAAAACTCTTATTAGTTATGCAATTTTTTTTTTCTGAAAGGTTTTTCCTTTATGTGTTCAAATAAAGATAGTGTTATTTTTTTAAAAATTATATTACTATAAGCCTTAGAAGAAACAAATTGGAACTTTTCCTCTATGAGGAAACCCTGACCCAGAAATTATTTTCTCATCAGTAACACAGAGAGTGAGGCACTGCACCAAAAAACCCCAACAACACTGCTGGTCAAAGTACAGATATTTTTAGTGCAGTCTCTCACAGAAAAAGATGAAGTCTGGTTTAGTTATGCAATATCATTTAAATAAATGGTTACTTCAGGAAAGACTGAAACTTTTATAGCTCCCTGATGTAACAAGATGCTTCCATAAAGTTCAGCAGAACTCATTTATTGTACATAGATAATATTCCCTAAAAGCTACAAAATTCACATGCCGTCTAACTCTAGCTTTAATTAAAAATTGACAGCCCCAAATTTAGTCCTTTGGCAAAGTGAAGTACTGAAAACATATATGTTTGTGATACAGCAATAGAATTTAAAATGAAAATGTCCAGGAAATACTGGTGTTATGGAACTTGACTTCTTTCCAAAACTGAATTAATCATTGTTTTTGAGTGATCTGTAGATTTAGTAAAATAAAACAAAAAAAACAAACCAAGAAACAAACCAACCAATCAACCACCAAACAAAACAAAAAAACCAAACAAACATCAGAACAACAAAAAAAAATGAACAAAAAAAACCCCATAAGAGCCAACCAAAAAAATATTTTCAAACCCTTTTCTTCTGTTCTTAATATTAATTTGACATCTTGAAATTATCATTTCAGAATATCAGCTGAAAAAGCCAATTCAAAATCATGTAAGTCAAAATTCCCAACAGATCTCTGCCCAAAGTACCACATTTCTGCAAAACATTTCACTTTCAACAAAGACAGTTTCTCTAGATGATATTTGTGAAAGGAAAATGTTTTCTTGTCAGAGGAGAACAGGCTCTGAGAGTCCAGAAAACATTGAGTTAATCCAGCCACCTGCCCCTTAATGGGATCAGCTGTACTGGGTCACTTTAACTCCTGTTTTCCTCTAAGAAATTTTCAGAAAAGGTTAAAAAATCTATTCTAGTACTTTGTCACCCTAGCAGGAAATTTCTTCTCTTCTATGAACCAGATTTGTTTTTCCTGATGAAGTCTAACTTTTTGTTTGTGTTTTAGACCCATCATGAACAGGGCAGACTGTTGTTTTCCAATCCTCCTTGCAGAATTATTTTCCCTATACTTAGGATAAAATATCTCAATCTCTCGCCTTACTTTGTTAAGCTTAAATAACTACAGTTTCTT